>NW_007361067.1:0-221032 GCF_000149035.1 Colletotrichum graminicola M1.001
AGGAATGTAAAGCTACCTACTTCTACCTGACTAAATGTGAGCATAACAGGTAGGCTAGTCTCTTAGATAGAGAATTCTAGCTTAGGAGAATATAAGAGAGTATATCTCTTATATAAAGATATATCCTATAGAAGCAAGAATATAAGATAAAAGGGAGATATAAATACTTATACCTAGGGTAGATAAATAGAGGATATCAGGATATATAGTTAGAGAGAGATAGTAGTTAGATTATTAACTATTTGCTTGCTTATAGAGAGAAGGAAAAGAAACTAAAAACAGGAAGAATTCTAGCCCTTATATAGACCTATACAGCTTACTAGAATATTCTATACTTACGTAAGCTGCTTATAAATTAACCCTTAGTTACTTAATATAATAACCTTCAGTAAATAACCCTAACTTAAAATAATAACCTTATAGGAATAACAGAGGTAGAAGGTAGGATCTAGAGAGATCTTAGACATTCTAGTACCTTCTCTAATCTTTAGTTAATTACGTAATCAGGCATGCTTACGTAATTAATATATATATTAATCTACTAAGTAAGTAGATTATAAATATATATATCTTATATATATATAACCTCTATAATAGAGGAAATATAAGATAAAGAAGTATAAGAATACTTAGAGATATTCTTACTTCTAATACTCCCTCTTTTGCTCTATTATAAAGTAAAAGTAGTTAAGTAAAAAGAGTTACCCTAGAGTTGCGCAGTAGCGTATAAGGTAAATATTAATAAGTATAATAACTTATTAATAAAAAATCCTAATAATAGTAGGAAAAATATACTATATATATAGGTATATTATATAGGCTTATTATTATTAAATAGGCCTATAAGCTTAACAAATTCTTAAAATTTAACCCTAAGAAGGGGTTTTGTTAAGCTATCTACAGGCATAGAAGAAGTAGGAATATATTCTACTTCTATATTACTATTTTTAACTTCTTAACAAGTATAGTAGTAGTATAAGGCAGTATACTTAGTCCTCTAATAATATTTAGGGTTATAGGCTAAGCTTAAGGCTGCATTATTATCTATTTTAATATTTATAGGGGTTATATTATACCCTATTTTAGATAATAAGCCTTTTAGCTAGACTACCTCCCTAATAGCTTCCTATAGGCTATTAAATTCAGCCTTAGTAGTAGATAGGGATATAGTTAACTGTTTTTTAGATTTCTAACTAATAGGACCCCCTAATAAGGTAAAAATATAACTAGAAGTAGATTTTCTAGTTTCTTTATAACTTACCTAGTTAGAATTAGTATATCCTACTAGATTAAGGGTATTATTAGAGTTATTAATATCTATATTACCTTAATAGGTAATATTATAATTAATAGTCTCTTTTAAATATTTTAAAATACCCTTTCCTTACTTAAGTAGGAATTCTATTAGGTTATAGAGGTAATAAGAGGTAAAGGATACGCTATAGGCTATATTAGGCCTAGTTATAAACATAGCGTATATAAGGGAACCTATAAGTCGTTAATATTCCTTTAATAGGTCCTTAGAAGGAGTATAACCTTCTAATTTGTTACCTAGAGGGCTATTTTAATATACTTAAAGATATAGGGTATATTAATTTCCTTTTTGCTTCTAGTAGATTAAATCTTTCTAGAAGTTATTAGATATAATAGGCTTAAGAGATAGTTATAGATCTTCTAGATCTATCTCTTGTTATATAAAGCCCTAGAAATTTAGAAACTTTACCTAGGTCTTAAATCTCTATATATTTAGAGATTTTACCTTTTATATTTTCTATATACTTAACATCTTTATTAAGTATAAGAAAATTATTAATATAGGTAATAATATAACAAGGATTATTTTTATCCTAGTTATAATAGGTAGCTTCGTTAGATTTTAAAGATATAAAACCTATATCTTTTAATATAGATTTAATCTTTAACTGCTACTGCCTAGGAGCTTATTTAAGGCTATATAAAGCCTTTAAAAGTAATAATATCTGATTCTTATTATTTTCCTAATTTATAGTATTTAAATTAGGGTATTTATTAAAGAAATTAGATAAAGGGATATTAGAAAGGTCTATATATACCTCTTCTTCTAAATCCCTATATAGAAAGGCTTTAATAATATTAATTTGTTAGATTTCCTAATCTAAGGCTGCTACTAGAGCTAGTAGTATCCTATAAGTAGTAGGATTACTACCTGTAGTAAAGGTTTAAAAGTAATCTAGCCTATATTTTTGCTAGAAACCTCTAACATATAATTAGGCCTTATATTTATTAATATTACTATTAATATTAAATTTTTTCTTAAAGACCTATTTAGTAGTTAAAGGTACCCTAGAAGACTTATATGCTTTATTAGGTTCTACTGCTTTTAAAGTGCCTCTTTAGATAATAGTAGCTAATTCTTTATATATAGCTTCTAACTAGAGGTCTTTTTTAGGTCCTTCTAGAGCTTATTTTAAAGTAGTAGGCTCTAGAGGTTTAATACTATAGTTATATTCTATAGTATTATTATAGGCCTTATATTTATCCTTTTCTTCTTTAGATATAAAAGGTAATCTAACCTCTATATTAGAAGAAGGAATAATTTCCTTATTTATAGAAGTACTAGAAGGAATAGTAGTTTTTTCTCCCTCTCTTATAGTACTTTCTATAAATTTAATATATAAGGTCCTTACTATAGAGGACCTATAAGGCCTAAAAGGAATATATATATTATATATATTATTTCCTTCTATAGATAAATAAATACCTTTTTCTATATAGGTATTTAGTTTATCTAACTAGATACGCCTTTCTTTAGGTCTATAGACTAAGACTTAGAGCCTATTTTCTTTAAATTAGATAAATTAGGCTTATTATCCTTATTAGGATAAAAGTAATCTAGAAAAGCCTCTATAAGGGTCTTTTTTAGTCTTCTTATAGCAGTATAATTTAATAACTTAGTAGTTTCTTTAAGAATAATATCCTATAGAAACTTAGGTAAGTTATTTACTGCTATAATAGTCCTTAATTTATTTAGAATAGCTTTATTTGTTTTTTCTACTATTCCGTTTTGCTCTAGCGTATAGGGAGTAGAGGGTTCTAAAATAATCCCTCTTTCTTTAATATAAGGTAATAATTCCCCTATATTAAATTTAGTGCTATTATCTAGGCGTAGGCGTTTAGGATAATTATACCCCTAATTTTTATAATATTCTAGCTTATTTTTTAAGATATTAATTATATTTTCTTTAGTTTTAGAGAATTTAATATCTCTAAGGCTAAAATAATTATCTGTAAATAAAATAGCGTAGTTATTTCTATTAATAGATATAGAGGTAATTTTAAGAGTATCTATATATACTCTTTCTAAGGGAAAAGTAGCTTTATTATAGTTAATTTTAGGCTGTTACCTAGTTAACTTAGAGCTTATATAGTAAGGACAGTATAAATCCTCTTCCTTTAATTTTTCTAAAGGAATTCCTTTAGTTAACTTAGCTGTTTTAACTAAGTAAGGATAAGAAGGATAACCTAATTTTTAATACTATTCTTCTGTTATAGTAAATACCTCTTCTTTTTCTTAATTTATAGAGGTATTATCTTCTATATTAGAAGATATATTTTCTTTAGTATTTTCTAGAGATAAAGAAGGGCCTTTTTCTTCTTCTATATCTATATTATATAAAAGATTATTTTTAGGAGGATAAGTAATATTTAAATAGAAACCTCTTCTTGCTATATTAATATTAGTAAAAGGTTCTCTATTACTATTATAAAGATTCTAGTTAATAAGGAATCTACCTCCTTTATAGTATAAAAGGCCTAAAAATATAGATATAGGAAATTCTAGTATATATAAAGTATTCTTTAACCTTATATAGTTAATTTCCCCTTTAAAGTAAATAGGAAGTAAAACAGTTCTTATTCCTTTAGGTTTAATAGGTCCTGCTCCTATATTAACTATAGGAATATTTTCCTTAGTTAATAAGTCTAAGTAAAAGTCCTTATTATTTTATATATAGACTATTAAACCTATATTATATAACTATTTATTTCTTTAATTTAAATAGTTATAATAGGCCTTATAAGTGTAATATTTACCTTCTTAGTTATCCTCTTCTAGAGGCTAGTTAGCTTAATAGTTTATAGTAAAAGTTACCTTTTCTTTACCTTTAAAAGGCTATAGGTTTAAATCTAGGTTATTAACCTTTTCTTTAGGTCTTTTATACCCTTTATTTCCCTACTTATAAGGTTTCTTATCCTTATTAAAGGGATTCTTATAATCTTTAGTAAAGTTACCCTTATTAGAAGGGTTATTATTTCTACTATAATTATTAGATATAGGCGTATTATTTTTACGCTAGTTTTTATCTAATATATTATTAATAAGGGCTTCTAAAGAAGGAGGCTCTTTAGTTCTTAAAGCACTTCTCTATCTTTCTGCCTAGACAGAAAAATAGCTACTTAAAGTAGCTATAAAGACCGTTTTTTAGTCTATATCTTCTATTTTAGCCCCTATATTATTTAACTTAAAGATATAACCTTTAAAAAAGCTAATAAACTTATTTAAAGTATTATAATTCTCTAGTTTAATAGCGTAAAATTCTAAGTATAATTATTACCTTAGAACAGGGCCTGTTCCCTTATAGGATAATTTTAGTATATTTAAAGTATCCTTAGGATCCTTTAAATTAAATACTAAAGATAAGAGATCTTTTTAAAAATTCTACCTTATAATTAATAAGGCTTATGTTTTTTATTCTTTAGAGATATCTTTATATCTTATCTCTTCTTTAAAATAAGTATTAAGCTTTAATAGCTTAAAAAAGAGATAAATAGAAGTAATCTAGGAATTCTAATTCTTTATACCCTAGAGACGTTGTTCTAGAGGTAATAAACAGCCTGTAGTAGCCTTAATAATATCTGCTATTTTTCTAGTATTTTACTAGATTTAAATAGGTATTCTTATAACCTATAGAGGTCTTACTCTTTCTACCTCTTTATAAATATATATCTTTATATATATAAGATATATAGGCAGCTAGAGGATTTTATAGCTACTATTAAGACTTATGCTACCTCTTAGATAAAGGACCTTATGCTACCTATAGTAGGACTTATACTTCCTTTATCTATAGTAGATATTTAATACTTCTCTTAGTTATAAGAGATACTAAGGTCTTACTTTTTCTACCTTAATATTCTTATAAAGAAAAGATAATATAAGGGATCTACTTTATAAATAGATAAATAAATAGGCTACTTAAGAGTATATATAACTCTTATAGTAATAAAGATACCCTAGGTATATTACCTAGGCTTATAACCTATTAGTATAACAGGTAAGCTAGTCTCTTAGATAAAGAATTCTAGCTTAGGAGAATATAAGAGAGTATATCTCTTATATAAAGATATATCCTATAGAAGCAAGAATATAGGATAAAAAGGGGATATAAATGCTTATACCTAGGGTAGATAAATAGAGGATATAAGGATATATAGTTAAAAGAGAGTATAGTAGTTAGATTATTAACTATTTACTTGCTAGAGAGAGAGAAAAGAAACTAAAACAGAGATCTAGCTATATATAGACCTATACAGCTACTAGAATAATTCTATACTTACGTAAGCTGCTTATAAATTAACCCTTAGTTACGTAACATAATAACCTTAAGTAAATAACCCTAACTTAAAACAATAACCTTATAGGAACAACAGAGGTAGAAGGTAGGATCTAGAGAGATCTTAGACATTCTAGTACCTTCTCTAATCTTCGGTTAATTACGTAATCAGGCATGCTTACGTAATTAATATATATATTAATTTACTAAGTAAGTAGATTATAAATATATATATCTTATATATATATAACCTTTATAATAGAGGAAATATAAAATAAAGAAGTATAAGAATACTTAGAGATATTCTTACTTCTAATACTTTAAGATCTTACTATCTTTTATCTAATTATAAGTTAAAGACAAAATTAATAGATTTTCCTAATAGTAAATTTAATAATAATATAAATTATAAAACTTTCTTTAAATTACTAAAGCTATTATCTACTAAGTAAAAGGTGTCTATAACTATATATCTATCTTTTTATAGCTAAAAACATTACTTAAGGTTAACGTCTCTATAGTTATTAAACGCTAGAACGTCTACATACTCTTAGGTATTATTACTAGAATTCTTAAGGACATATTAGTAAACTAGCTATAAATTTCTAAAGTCCTAAGAAGGTCTTCTTTATAAGTTCTTTGTTTTATATAGAGGGTATAGAATAAGCTTTTATCCCTCCTTTTCCTTAGAAGGGCTAGCGTTTTTTATAGTGTTTATAGTATTTTTTTATAAAAAATAAGTAAGCAGTTTCTAGTAATACTTTATTTACTTATTCTATTACTAGCTAGGAGGTAACTTAAATCTAGTTACCTTATAAGTAAGTATTAGCTTATCTTTAGTTTTCTATAGTTTAGACGTTATAAGATATTTTTATTTACTATAAAGAACGTTTTTTCTCTAGCCTTTTTAGTAAGATATAAGATTTTCTAGCTATCCTATATAGCTAGTATAAGCTATTAGTTAGGTATATCTAGCTATAAAATTTAGATCTATTTTATTATAAACTAAGGTAAAATACTAGGATTCTAGTTCTTCTGCTATATAAGCTAGTTACTTAACTTATATAGTAAAATAATAGATATCTACTTAGTTTTTTATATCCTCTAATATATACTTAATTTAATATAGCCTTTACTTAGTAACTTTACATAGTAGTTTAAATTATTAGGTAAAAAGCTCTTCCTAATAGTCTAGTCTACGCTATAGGTCTTAAAGCTTAGCCTAGTCTTCTAGTTCTAAGTCTCCTAAGTACTACTTATTTATAAGTCCCTTTAGGTAAAAATAAAGATTTATTAGTATAGCTATAGCGTAGTCTTTAGATATTATAGCGTAACGCTAGAAGAAGTTTATAAATTAGTAGATATCTAGCTAGATAGTCTTAGTTCTTATAGTCTTACTATTATTAATAGCATCTTAAGTTACTAGTAGATTAAACTATTTAATATCTTCTATTCTAAAATAAAAAGTAAGTATAACTAAGTAATCCTAGAATTCTCTATATTAGTCTAGTTATTTATTATAAAAAGGGCTAGTTCCTTAGTCTGCTTAGCTAGATTACTAGAATTTTACTACTTTTTTTTTCCCTTCTAATTATAGCTATCCTAGGCCCTTTAGTTACGTATATAGTAAGCCTATTTATCTATATCTTTTTCTAAAAATAAGAAAAAAGGTTTCTATAAGGGCCTAGTAGTAGTCCCTCTATTATTTTTACTTTTATCTTAGTAATACCTAGGCGTTTTACTAGGTAAGGCTTCCTAAAGCTTTCCTTTACCCTTATAATTATATCTATTATACCTAAATATTTTACCTTATAAGACCTTAGTTTAAGTATTATTATTATTTTTATTTAATTTATCTTCCTTAGAGTTTATAGTCTTAATTACTATCTTAGGAGGTAAGGAATTATCTATATCCTTAGGATTATCTAAGTTAACTTTAGTATAATATATCTCCTCTTAAGAGGAAAAGGCAGCCTTTTCTAGCTAATTACTAGAGGAAGAGGCCTTACCTCTAGGTAGTAATAATACTACTAGAGTATTCTCTATTTTATGTTAGGTAAATAAAGTAATAGCTTTAGCGTACTTATAATCTTTAGCTAGCTAGGTTTTTACAGCCTATTAATAGCGTCCTTTATATTATATCTAGGTAATAAAGTATAACTTAGATTCTTTTAGGAAGTTATATTAAGCCTATAGTAACTAATAGGTAACTTTTAAGAGAGCGTATATATAGGCACTTAAACAGTCTTTAAAATAATCTAAGTTATATAAATAAGCTAAGGTTAATTAAGCTACTCTCTTAAGATCTTTTAGATATAGAAGGCTAGCTATTAGTGTAGGTTACTAACTAATTACTAGTAATTCTATTTAGGAAAACGTATTTCCTAAAGAGTTCTTAGTTATAGCTAGAAAATACTTTTAAGAAAAAAGTAAACTAGTGTTTATTCTCTTTTACTATACTTATACATAATATATATTATATAAAAGTATTCTTAATAAGTACTATATATAAAAGCTAAAGAGGGTCTAAATAATTATCTAACTAAGTCTTTTTTTACTTACCTAAAGGTTTATTCCTTAAATAAAAAAAATAGTTATACTACTATTTATTACGCTTTAGTATAAGAAAATAAGATATAATATTTAATAATCTTTTTTAACTATATTATAGATATTTCCCTACTTAAATAGTAAAGTATATCTCTATAATTCCCTAGTGTAATAGCTATAAAGCTGCTGTTATGTTCTCTGTTATTTTATAGAGCATTATTAATCCTTTCTTTATAGATTACATAAGCATTGCCTGGAGACTTCCTGGGAAATGCACTGCCACTTGGCGGTGAAACCCTAGAGAATTCCTGGTGGCTATTGTGGCGATTCTCTAGGAATTCTCTATTGTGTTCCTGTCTGTTACGTAACATAACCCCTACTTATAGGTATCTATTCTTGCCTTTTAAAGCTATGCTAGAGGTAAATCTGCTAATAAGGTTATAAAGGCTCTTAATATACCTAAAGTTATAGTTAATAAGATTCTTATATACGTAAAAAAGCACGGCTTTAACCCCTCTGCTTCTACCTTTTCTCTTCTTCTTAAATATATTAAAGATGCCCCTTAAGCCGGCTAGCTTAAGAAGGTAACACTATCTATTACTAGCCTTATTATATAGAAGGTTTACTATAACTATTATAGTAAAGAAAAGATATATACTAATATAGCTAGTAAGCTATAAAAGGAGTATAATATAAATATATTAGCCTTAAGTATTTACTAGATCCTTTATTAATATAGGTTTTAGAAGACTAAACCTATATATAAACTAGGATTATCTTACTAAATATAATAAGATAGGCTTTCTTAGTGTCTAGTATATTACTACTAGACTCTTAAGGATTAAAAAAAGGTTATATAGTCTAATAAAACCTCTATTATACTCTTTTATTATTATAATAGATACTATATATAGTAATAAATATATAAAGCCTATATAAAGTTATATATTTATACTTAATAAAAAAGGTACTTTAAGTTTATATTTTAAGGCTACTTTATATATAATAAAAAAGGCCCTTATTACTATTAGTTACCTAAGTTAGTAGTAATATAATAAAAGGCTGCTACTAAAGTTAAGAAGTTAAATAAAGAGCTAAAGCTAGTAAAGCGCCTTAAATAAGAACTTAAAAGAGAGATAGCCTAGCTATAGCTCTAATAGATCCCTAGCTATAAACTAACTTTTTACTAAAATACTTATACTAGTAAGTTAGTTTATAAGGATAATAAAAGAATTAACTAATACTAATACTATAAGGAGATTTTACTACTAAAGCTTTTCCTATTTATTACTAATAAGTGCCTACCTAGTACTATTATTTAAGAAGATAAGGCACCTTTTTATAATTACTACTTTACCTACTATACGTACGCTACCTATAATATTAAGAAGTTACTTTAGTATAGTAATAGCCTTAACCTTAACCTTATTAAGCCCTACTAGCTATAGATAAAGCAATTTATAACAAGAAAAGGGGCTCTAGTTAACTAGGCTGCTGCTGTATAGGCCTAGTAACAGTGCTAGTAGGCACTGCCTTAAGAGAAAATCTAGGCTTAGATTAAACAGATACCAGCCTATATTAAGGCTATTATTACCCTTAATAGGGGTAACAAATATAAGGAGGGCTAGCATACTAGTAAGTATTAGTTAGAGGTTAAATATAGTAAATAAAGCCTATTAACAATTGTTAAATATAGTAGAATTACACGTGAATTAGCCGGCAAATATATGGTTGCCCTACAGTAAATTGTTAGGGAATAGGCGGTGAATTGGCCCCACTTCTAGTAGCAAGTCTACTAATAATATTACCAGGATTAGCTAGGGATTTCCTAACTAAGAAATAAGGGGTTTTCCCTATTTCTATAGTAATTTACTATAGACATATATAACATATTATATAATTAATTAAGTAACTATTATAATCCCTACTATTTAATAATTAATAGTCTAATACGTATGTCTATAATAACTAATATACCTATCTACTAATTAAATACTATTATAATAATTAATAAGAACTATAATAATAAGGTAACTATCCTATAATTATATAGCAATTAGTTTATATAGCTTAACGCTATCTAAGTAAAGGTAAAGCGTTATAATCTCTAGGAGTATATTAACCTAGAGGTTATAGCAGCAGACTAATTAATCCTTAAGATATATCTAAAGAAACTAATAAAGCTGCTTATAACATAATATCTATACGCCTTAACTAAGGATAAGCTTACTGCTTACTAAGAGGTCGCTATAGCTATAGTAATCACTAGGATATCCTAGCAAGCAACCGCGCAGCTACGTATAGCAAGAAGTAAGGCTATTATAACTATACCTAATAGGCTTACGTATAAAACTAAACATGTAATAACACTAGATAATCTTAACCTATATAATCTTATATACTTAAACAGCTAGATAAGCTACTATTATAAGGAAGTACGTAAGTATACTGCTTAGTAAAAAGATATTAAAGACGTAGCTAACGTAGTTAAATCTACTATATCTATAGATCTTTAGGAAAGATGTTATAAATCTAATAAATTACTAGCTAAATAGCTTAATAAGCTTAGCGTAGCAGTAGGAATAACTAAAGAAAAGCGTATAAAGTATGCCTATAATAAATATAGCAAAGTGTTAGTAAAAGCCTAGCAAAAGGCCCTAACTACTAAAAGAAATCTTACTATATAGCTTAATAAATAAAACATAGCCTATAATAAATTAGTATAAGTTAATTTACTTAACTACTAATAGCTATTAATCTAGTTTAATAACCTTACTACTACTTTATAAAACAGTTTACTTAGCGCCTAGCTAGATTTATATATAGTAATAAGTAAAATAATAGGTAATTAGAATAATCTTAACTAGTAGTCACTTTATAAGATAGCACTAAAGAGGGTTAAAGCCCTTACTAATAACTTACTATATTATAGCTAAGTAGGCTATAGCGTATTTAGCCTAACTAGAGGTAATAATAATAATAGCCTAACGTATACTAAAGGCGTAGTAAAGGATAGTAAATTTAATAATAAGAGGTATTACTACTAATAAAGTGTAAGTAAAAAAGTAAAGTGCCTTATATACTTTAGCGCCTATCTATTATAACTTTACTACTTTATAAATAAGTTATAAAGGCCTAATAATTAGTAGGTAAATATATAACGTTAGTAATAGATTAATAAGTATATTATAAGTAATCCTAACCTTACTAAATAAGTGTAGAGAATTAAAGCTAAGTTATATTAACTATATAGCAGATACTACATAAAGGTAGCCTTTTATACTACTTTATAAGGCTATAAGCTAGGTAATTTAGCCTTACTTAATTTAGGCACTACTAACTATATATTTAACTATATATCTTAGTTTATTACGTTAGTAGTAGCCCTAATTAGTAACTATATCTAGGTAGGCACTACCTAAGTAGTAATTAAAGGATATAGTACTATAAAGATTACTTTAAAAGGCGCTAATAGCTTACTAATAAAGCTCTATATATATAACGTAATATATTATAGCGTATTTACTATATTACTTATTTCCTTTATAAGGCTACGCTAGTAAGGTATATAGTAAGATATAAGCCTAGGTAATAATTACCTAAGGCGTATAGATTATAGCCTTATAGGCTATATTAAGGAATAAGCTAACTAATAAGTACTTAAATATTATAAGTAACGTAGCTATAGCTAAGAAAGTAAAGACGCTTTTACTACACACTTTACTAATAATTTACTACTAACCCTATAAGTAAGAAACAAATATATAACGTTAACGTAGTAATAACTGCTCTATAGTAACATAATAATATAGTATAAGCGTCTTAGCTACCTAGGTACTAAGGCTTTATAAAGGATTATAAATACTACCTATAAAGTATATTTAACCTAAGTTAACGCTATAATAATATAAGACTATAATTTATATAGTCTTAGTAAAATAAGGTAGCAGATTTACTACTAGCCTTATAAATTTATTATAAATATAGCGCTAGGTAATTACCTAGCGCTAGACTTTTATAATCTTAAATAAGGCTACATAGGATACTACTTAGTAATAATAATCTTAGATTAGGTAACAGGCCTAGTATAGGATTTCTACTTACGTAGCTACTACTAAGATACTATTAAATTAATAATAAGAGGCTTCTTTATAATACTAAAAACTAAATATTTAATTACGCTAAAAGTTATTAAGGCTAACTAAGAAATCCTACGCCTTAAGTAACTTATAGATACGCTCTTTAATTATAGAATCTCTATTAAGCTATTAGTAGTAAATACCTAGGCTTAAAACAGAGGTGCTAAGTAAATTACTATAATTATTAAACTTAAGGCGTAATATATATAAATTAATATAAAATTACCTAAAGTCCTATAGCCTAAAATTATAACTATAGCTATATACCTTTATAATTAAACGCTATTAGCAGCTTAAGGGTAGAAATCCCTATATTAATTATTTTACTTATATTTTATACTTAATAAGCACACTAAGCCTTTACTAATAGTAAAGCTAGATCTTTTATATCTATAAGCCTATAGATACTAAGCGTATATACTAACAGCAGACGTATAACTATTATAAAACTACTAGTAAAAGCTTACTACCTATATATAGATTAGATTCCTTATTAGGTATATATTTAGTAATTTATATTACGTCTAGTATCTAGTATAAAATAAGGTTTTTACTATATATAACGTAATATTTAATAAAAAATAAATCTTTAATAGATTAATAAATAGATTACTTAATAAGCTTTATAAAGCTAATCTTATAGTAATTTAATAATAAATTAATAAGCTAATTACAGCTAGTAATTAATCCTTAGTATATAAAGAAGCTAATAAAGAAATAAATAAAGTAATTAAATATACTAATATTACTTTACTAAGCGCTTTATAATTAGGTAATATACTAAAATATTTATATAAGTAGGTAAAGTTTACGCTTCTCCTTACTTTACTACTATTACTACTAAGCGCCTTTTTTATAGCTGTTATAAATATTAATATAAGGGGTAGTAAAATAAGAACTAATAGTTCTAAATTAATTAATCTAATAGCTAATAGTAAAATAATTACTAATAGTAAAATAAATAATAGGTAAATACCTAAATTAATAGCTAATAGCCTATTAATTAATTTATTAATAGCCTATAGCCTACAAGCTAGTAACTTACTTAAGGTAATTAAAGCTAATAATAGTTTAAATAATTTATTAAAGGCTAATAGCCTATAAGCTAGCAACTTATTAAGAACTAATAGTTCTAAAATAATAAGGATAGTAATCCCTTATACCTTATCTTATCTCTATATAATTAATTTATAAGACGTTACTAAGCGTAAAAAGGTGTTTAATTCCTAAGTAACTATAGCTAGCCTATTAGGCAATCTCTAGCTAGTAGTAACCTTATTTAAAGGCGTTATAAAAAGGTATTATCTTACTATATATATAGGTAGTTAGATTACACTAAGGACTTTATTTAAGGCTACTTTCCTTATAAGGCTTACTTTATAGTAAAAGATTATAGACTATATATAAGGTAGCTTATAAGTAGTAATATAGTCTAGTATATTATAAAGTTAACTAATAAGTAAAGATTACTACCTTTAGCTAAAGTGTGCCTAAGGCTACTTAATTAACTATATAACGCCTAATAAGTATAATAATTATAAAGACGTTACTAGTAAATTACTAGCACGTAATAAAGAAGTTACTAGACTTTATAAGCTAATAAGTATATATTAGAAGTTACTACACCCTCTACTAATCTATAGATAGTTAAAAAGCTACTTATATAAAAAGTAATTTAAAGACGCTAAAAAAGCGTATCTATATAGGTATAAAATATTAAAATCTTAGGTAATAGTACTATAAGTAGTAGCTAAAAGGCATTAAATCCTTAGCTACTATTAGGTATATACCTATAAGCTTAATAAATATAGTTAATTAACTAAATTTAAAGTAAGACTTATAGTCTATAGTAACTAATAAGTAAAAGATCTATAAGATACCTATATAGCTATATTAGTAGGTATATTATTTAAAATACTTATAGTAATAGCTACTTACTTTAATCTAGAATTACTTTAATATAATATAGTAAATACGTTTATTTATACTACTATTAATAAAGTAGTATTTATAGAGATACCTTTAGGCTACTAAATTACTAGCTAGATCTTTTAGTTATTAAAAGTACTTTATAGGCTTTAGTAATTACTACTACTATAATAAAAGCACCTTAAAAAAAGACTTACTATATAGGGCTTTTACTAAGTGCTTAGTAAGAACTACTATTAGAAAAAGGATTATATTATATTCTTTTTTTATATTAATAACTATATATTAGCTTATTACTATATAGATAAAGCATAAGTAAGTAATAAGATAGTAGCTTTTTAGTAATAATACTACCTTAAAGGTAAAGGCCTATTATAGTAGTTCTTTAGCCTTAAGGTAATTTATAACTAAAGTAACTATTATCTCTAGCTCTTATAAGTAGTATACTATAATAAAATAATAAAACTACTACTAATAAATAATAAATATAAATATAATAAATTATTACTTATAGTAAAAGCTAAGCTATTACTTAGTAAATATATAGCCTTATTATAAAAAGTTAACTAATATTAAAAAAAGGTAAGGATAATCCTATATATAGTAGTAATAACTTAGCTAGACATTACTTTTATAGCTAGCTAGCTTACCTACTTTAACTATAATCTAAATCTAGATTACTAAAAAGTAGTAAATTATATACTTAGATATCTTTACTAAACGTAGCACCTTTACCTTAAATATAAAGTAACGCTAGGCAGTAAAGATAATATATTAAAGGTTACTTTAGACACCTTATTTACTAATAACTTACTAGACTATTACAGCTTATAAGCGTATATACTAAAGCTATTTAAAGAGCTTATCTCTTAGTAAGCTAATAAATAAGATATAGTAATAATATTAACTACTAAGGCTAAATTACTAGCCTTATTATCTACTATAAAGAAGGCGCTTTTTACTAGTAGATTAATTACTACGCTAGGTATTTAACTATTAATATAAATAGGAACTAAATTATTACTTAATAAGTAAGTAGCTACTAAATAGCTACTAACTATTTATATTAGCTATAATAATACCTAGACTATTAGGCTTATTACTAAAAAGCTTATCTAACTATAAATAAGGCTATAGTATATAGATATTTATAACTACTAGCTATAATAAGAAGTAGTAGTAAATTAAATTACTATTAAATATAAGAAGTTTACTAAATTAATAGCTAATAAATTAATAAAGGCGCTTAGTGCGCTATAATTTACTATATTTATAGCTTAATTAAATATAAGTAACTAATACGTACGCCTTAAAGTAAATTAACAGTAAGAATTAGCTAATAATAAAGTAAAGCTTTACTACTAGATAGAGGAGGAAAACGTATAGGATATTAAAGGATAATTAATAAATAAATAGGCTATATATAGAAAATATTTAGCGCAGGCTTTATAGTAATTAACTGCGTTACTAGCGCTAAGGGGGTGTGTTAAATGTAGCGGAATTATATATAAATTAGCTAGCAAATACACAGTTGCCCTACGGCGAATTGTTAGGGAATAGGTGGTGAATTAGCCCTACTTCTAGTGGTAAGTCCACTAATAATATCGCCAGGATTGGCCGGGGATTTCCTAACCAAGAAATAGGGGGTTTTCCCTATTTCTATAGTAATTCACTATAGACACACACAACATATCATATAATCAATCAAGTAACCATTACAATCCCTACTATTTGACAACAATAATCTATTAGCAATTTAATAACATCAAGAGCAACTAAATAACCCGCCAGACTATAATATGAAATGGTGGCTGCAATCAACTGTAGAGGGCACCCCTGCATTTACCCCTGTTAATTAACAGGGGGTAGGCCTTGGCACTATGGATCACTACTTTTGACACGCTCCTCCGTATACACATATACGATGGTACCAGGCCGAAGTTAATTTACCCCTGTTAGGTAACTAATGTTCACCCCCCTACTACAGGACTTCACTTTTGGCGAATATTCACCCTCTATTATGATATCAGCTGTGGGGGGTAACATCATAGGGGTAATTAACTTGGCCCTGCCACCCTGTAGTACGGATAGACACACTCTGCTCCTGCTAAACATCTGGTAAGACTTAGTGCTTATACATTTTAATAATGTCGATCCAGGATGTGCCTCAGAGGTTGGGTCACGATGTAGACCGGTGAAGGTGTACGCTATAGCCGCTTGTTAATCTGCAACTTCGACGGTTGACATATCACAAGCGAGGCTCTCGGAGATGCGAATACCTTGCTTGAAGGAAACAGGAGCACGTCAGAGCATGAGGACTGCTGAATGCTTTGGAAGCCCTATAGTAACAGCCGTACGAATACCATGCATGCACTTAGGCTGGGGATGACGCGACGGACAAGGTTCCCCCTTTGGGCTCCTTTCATTTAAACCAGAGATCCCCTTGATGGGACCCTTGCGTGTGTATCTATATAAGAGCTGCTTCCTGATACGGAGCCTCTTTCATTGAACTCATCACCATCCTTCAGCTTCAGCATCAACCCAGATTCTGGAAATCAGTCACTCGCTTGCCCAAGATGCATTTCCGCAGCCTCTTCCTTGCTCTCCTCCCCCTCCTGTCCCAAGCTGAGGCGGCCCTCCAGCGTGTCGGGAACTTCGGCGCCAATCCGACCGGCCTGACCATGGACATCTCCGTTCCTCCCAACATGGCCCCCAATCCCGCCATCATCCTCGCCCTCCACCTTTGCGGTGGCTCCGGCCACGCCTACGCCCAGCAGGCCAACTACATCGCGGCCTCTGATCAGAAGCGCAACTTCCTTGTCATCTACCCGTCTTCCACCAGAGACAACAACTGCTGGGACGTCGCCTCTGCAGCCTCCCTTAAGCACGACGGTGGCGGCGACTCCACAGGTCTAGCCAACATGGTCCGTTACGCGATTGCGCGCTATAACGCTGACCCGAAGCGCGTCTTCGTCACGGGAAGCTCGTCGGGCTGCATGATGACTAATGTGCTTGCTGCCACGTACCCGGACATCTTCGCCGCGGCGACGTGTTATTCGGGTGTTGCAGCGGGATGCGTCGCGGGATCGCCAGGCTCAAGCCCTACCACCTCCGATGGCAAGTGTGCTAACGCCCAAGTCATTAAGTCGGGTACCCAATGGGCTTCCCAGGTGCGTCAGATGTATCCGGGTTACACTGGCAGCTACCCGCGCATCCAAACGTACCACGGCACGGCGGACGGGCTTGTCAGGCCGCCTAACCTGTACGAGCAGCTCAAGGAGTGGTCCACTATCCACGGTGTCAGCCCTACTACGAACATCACGAACTCACCCTCCGCCGGCTACACGCGGATTATCTATGGTGATGGCACTCAAGTTATGGGCGTCTCTGCGCAAGGTGTTGGGCATACTGTACCCGTTCATGTGAGTGAGGACCTGAAGTGGTTTGGCTTGTGAGGAATCACATGGACGTAAGCTTGGCTCGGTTTCGAGGTATATATTGAGATTCATTAAACTGTTCTTCATGTAAATACAATAGTCTGTACATATTACATAAGTGCTGGCGGCGCAAGAACCTGGGTTTCGGCAATGCTGGGCACCGCCAGCTATCGCTGGTCACGAGGCTTTATCTCCGATATGGCATACCTTTCAACAAGGACTACTTTTCTTAACCCTCACTCACAATCGAGAATAACCACCGCATCCCAATTATTCGTCACCCCTCCGACCTCGGTCGATAAATGCCCCCATGATACCAACAGCCGCCCACACAAACGGAATGTGGCTTGACCCATAGGAGCCCTAAAACATTTCTCTAAAGTGGAAAAAGACGTTGTCAACGTAGGGGCTTGAAGCACTGGGGGGCAGATTGGCACTCGACTGCTGTTCCCCAAAACCGTCTTCTCCCCCAGCTGGATTTCCATTAAGCCCCATGTAACCCTCGAAAATGCGACTCATTTCAGTTTGAATGCGAACGCCGTTGTTCGGTGATTGTGCCGTCTCCAAATTGGGCGTTTGTTGATGCATCGTAGGCGTCGTCGAGAGGGAAGAACGACCAAAGGGGGTAATCGTGGCTGGGCTGGTTGACATCTGCCCGCTGGCTAAGCCGGCCATCGCCAGGGCCGCAGAGCTATGGGCATCCTCATCCGACTGATTGCGCAAGCCAATGCTCGGCGCGACCTCCTTCAGTGAACTGATTGTACGCCACAGCCGTTGCGATACCCAGCTCTTGGCCGAAAGGTCTTTGACAAGCTCCAGCCCCATGTAGAACTCTTCGCGGCAAGTGGAACTGAACCTTACTGGCGCGTGTACGGAGGCCAAGAAGAGGACAGATATTGCGGATGTGAGAAACTGGTGATAAAAGACCTGGATCTTGCGGTAAAGGTTCGTGGTGTTGTTAAGGTGGCTAAGATAGCGAATCGTATCTTTTGCGAGGTCGACGACACGTTGGGCCTGAGCGAAATGGCTCATTATGCTTGTAGCACTGTGAAGGATCGGTGTATATAGCCAGATACGAATCTGAAGGATGTTAGCGTCGCACCATCCTCGCCTTTGCTCGCCGATCAGTAACAACGGACCTGATTGAAACGAAGATATGTCCAGATACGCAGTCGCTGAAGGTTATACGACGGTGTTGACGTCATTTGCTTCTCCTTGTCCCAGCCACGAAGCTTGACTTCTTCTGGGACATTGTCATACCACTGCAGGATTTCCTGATCTAGCTGCTCCATGTCTTCGTGTCGAAGCTCGCGGGCCAGAACAGGGCCGAAGTGAGCAACTTGGCGCCAAACCTTGGCTCCCAGCCTTGAGTAGGTGATCATGGCGACGAGATACGGATACTCTTCCTGTTCATATGTGAGCGAGATTTCATTCTCATCTACTGCAAAGAAAAGAAAAAGACTACTTACGGGCATAGGTAGAGCTGGATCAATCTCCTCGTCTGAAACCACGAACGGTAGACCTGTGTTGAAGGCCCACCTTCTATCCAAAACATAGGCCGACCAGAAGCTGTTCAAAGCATTCTTTCTTTCCTCTTCGTCTCGAATCTTGGCAATGCCAGTTGTTCGATGGATGCCCATCTCCAGGCATAACCTAGTAACCTGACCCATGACTCTCCATGCGAGGATCTCCTCGTTGGCCAGAAACCTGTAGCCAGCAAGAAGGGCCAGCGCCGGAAGACTCACAGAGTCAGCAGCCTCGACCATGAGCTTCCGGTTGAGTATTGCCTCCATGCTGTCAATCAGCTTGGATGCCCTTTCGCTATGGCCGTGCTCTTCTACAACCAGGGCGCAGCTCATGACAATCTTGAGCTGGAGTGTCTTCTCGTCGTTGAAACTGGGTGTAAGACCCTGCTTCCTGGCCGAGTCCATATAAGCTGTCAATTGGCGGACATGGTCAATAACGGACTGTATCTTGATCACAGGATACATGATGCCGACTTCTTCCTCATGCAACCGACACAGGCGAATCATCTCGTCCTTTCCAAAATCCCACAACGGGTCGACCTGACTCTCTCGGGGAGCCATGAGAAATGGGCTCTCCTCGGGTATCCCCAACTGTGTGCCCCGATCGTTGCCATCCCCTATGCCCTTGTAGCCCATGTTATAAATGGTGGTGTTTGCGACGTCAAGACTGAAGGCCATGCTGGTTGGCCCGCGGAAGGATGCCTGCTTGGACTGGGTCAACTCAGGCCGATGGAGAGTAGACAGCGAGCTCGCTGGGGAGGCCTGAAATGTGCCCGAGGGGAGAGGCAATGCTTTGTCCTGGATGGGAGCCAGACGTAGAGTTTCGGAACGGAGGGCGTTCATGTTCTGATAGAGAGCATCAACCTGCTCTTGCAGGTGCGCCATCTGCGCCGTCATGGTTTTGTACTCGTCCGAATCCTTGAAGCTGTTGGAGCAACAGTTTGGGGCGTATAGGCACGCCAGGTTGAGGTTGCCGCATCGTTGACAGGGAGTCTCGCCATTGCACTTGATCTTGCGTCTTTTGCATTCGTTGCTGTTGTAGAGAAGAACGGTTAGTGATATTAGTGGTCTTGGACTGTTATGGCACGTGGCCAAAGAGAACCTGTTTGAGCAGAGGCAAGGAAGGGTTCGTTCGGCCGGGCTGTCTGATCCAAACAGGTAGAGGCGTAGAGCCGCCGCAACGACATTGGGGCAATCCGGCATGCGCACACAAGAGGATGGATCTCTTTGGCTACGCCTGCACGGTAGACATGACGGAGACAGAGCTGTCCTTACCAGGCAATGGATATGTACTGGGACAGGAACGGTAATTAGCTTTCTGGATTTCCACAGGGTTTGGGTCGAGAGGAACATGGCAGCACAGGCCGGGAACAGGAGCGAGGTGCACTCTGGGGGGTGGGAGGGGGGATGGCTATGGCTAGTGGCAGGCTGATTGCAGGGACAAACGAACCCGATTCCTCTTGCTCCTTTGCTGCTTTGCAGCATTACTCTCGTCCTCCGACTTCCTCTTGGAACCCGATACAGAGCTCGAACCAGGCGTGCCGGCGGCAGTTTGGCCTGGGTGTTGCGCGGAATTGTCTCCGGGTGTCGCGGAAAGGGGGGAATGAGTAGAGTGATTGTGTGGAGAAGGAACAGCGCGGTCGGGCGGTAGAGGGATGGCTGCTTGGGTCAAGTAGCGCAAGTCGCTGACTTGCGTCTCAATCTGCTCCATTGCGCATAGCGAGACCCCCCCGGCAGGATCTCTTGCTTTTCTGTCCAGTGCTTCTTATCCCAGGGCCTTGTTCGTGAACGTGAAAAGCAGGCGAGTAATGAACGAGTCTCTTTCCAAAACTTGCCCCCAAGGTAGGTACTTTCTTTCCTTAGCGTCACTTCTCTGGAAATGGAATGGGGCATCTTCCGCTGACAGGTGGCTAGCGCATCCCGCACCGCACCGCACCCCATCACGTGATGAGCCAGGAGCGTAGCATGCGATCGTGAATTGATTGGCTGGCTGGCTATTGGGCCTTTTAGCAACGCAAAGTTGATGTTTGTTACCTAGGTAGTAAGACGAAATCATAGGTAGATACCTAACTAAGTACACATACATGCAGAGTAGGTAGTCTGTATAATCATCGACGCACTGCGACACTAAAACAAACTCGGAATATGAGCAGTCGGAATTCAAACTTTGAAACATTTCGAAATCTGGCCAAGGTGCGTTGAGGTTAGTTAGCTGCTCTCTGGTTCTTTGTCCGTATACCGTGAAGAACTATCCGTACAAAGAGGGAGCCGAGCTTATATAATACAAGTCGATGGGAAGGATGGATGGATGATGAATGGATGGTGGGGTCCCTGTTTCTGCCGCGCGACACCACCAAAAAGTTTCTGAAGCCCAGAAATTTCGCCTAGAGTTCCTCGATCCGTTGCCATACAAACCGCAGTAGCCAAACAAAATGGCCACCCGCAGAAGAGCTTCCGACTGGGAAGAGAAGGCACCAAAGGGTAATGCATAAGGTTTCCAAGCGACTACGCTCCTGCAAGTACTTACACTATTTTACAGACCGCGATCCCGAGGCCGAACCTATCGAGGAGAGCGAAAACGAAAGCGGCAGTGAAGAGGCCGCTGATGAAAATGCGGGCACCGAGCACTATGTGACCGTTGGGTACGATACGCACCATTTGCAGGTCTGTCGTTGCAGAAGGCTAACCATCGCGGCAGCAAGAGCAAGCTCCGCGAAAAGGAGGGCGTTTCCCTCGGACCCCAGTATCGTGGCGCCCGCGTCAGTCGGGATGCGTTGAACGATTCGAGCGACGAGGACGGCAGCGACGTATTCGAGGATGCGCGGGAAGACCTCGACTCGAACGGTGAAGAGTTCGACGACCCCGAAACCGCTGACCTGGCCGCCGACGAAGCCGCTGTCGGAGATGAAGATGTTGAAATCTCGAGCGACAACGCCTTTGGCGATAGCGACGACGAGCTCCACGGCTTCATTTCCCGCAGCACCTCACAGCCCAAAGACAAGAAGGGGAGTCGCGACAAGAGGCTCAAGGCCGCCGACTTCATCTCTGACGAGGAGGAGGGCAGCGATGACGACAATGAGGGTGCCGAGCTCGACGACGAAGATCTCGAAAGCTCCGACGGCGACGATGAGGATCTTCTGGGCGATCTTGAGGGCTCAGAAGACGATGAAGATGACGAGGACGACGCGGAAATTGGCTCCGGCGATGACGAAGACTCCGAAGAAGATTCAGACGTCTCTGACGAGGACGACGACGAGGAGGACGACGACGAGGAGGACGACGACGACCAGCCGCGCCGCAAATCCTCCAAGTCCGACGCCCGAGCCGAGCAGCGCAAGCTCATGAGCGAAGGCCAAAAGGCGCTCGCGGCCACAATCTCCGCCGCCGTCCAGCAGGACGCGCAGAAAGGCCTGGCTGTCCGCGAGCAACGCAAGACCTTTGACGGCCTCCTCAACATCCGCATCCGCCTTCAGAAGGCCCTCGTCGCGACAAACTCCTTTTCCGCGGTCGAGCCCCCCTCCAAAGATGGTGATGAAGAGGAAGGCGGGCAGAGCTCGGAGCCGTACGAGGCCGCCGAGGAGGCCGCGCTCAAGCTGCTCAACACCCTCGACAGCTTCCGCGCCAGCCTGCTCCCCGCCGAGCTCGCGCAGCAGGCTGCTGGCGCCAAGCGCAAGCGCGGCGACTACGATACCTCGACGTCGAGCGAGGCCATCTGGGAGGGCATTCAGGAGGCCGAGCAGCGCGCGTCAAAGTACCGCAAGAAGGTGCTTGAGACGTGGTCCGCCAAGACGCGCAGCGCCAACGTCGAGGTCAAGTCCCGCAATCTCGTCTCAACGCAGACGTCGATCGTCGCTAGCCTCGAGGACCAGCTTCTCAACGTCGACCGCCTGGTCAAGCGCACGCGCACGCCACGGTCCTGTGCGCCTGCGCAGGTGGCGCGCAAGGTCAACGAGGACCCGGAGGTCTACGATGACGCGGACTTTTACCAGTTGCTCCTCAAGGAGCTCGTCGAGCAGCGCACGTCCGACACCGGCGGCGGCACGGCGGCGCAGCCCACGGTACGGTGGGCGGCCATGAAGGAGGCCAAGACGAAGAAGCACGTCGATAGGAGGGCGAGCAAGGGCCGTAAGATGCGGTTCAACGTGCACGAGAAACTGCAGAATTTCATGGCGCCCGAAGACCGGAGGGCGTGGGAGCAGGACGCGATCGACCGGTTGTTCGGCACGCTGTTCGGGCAGAAGATGGAGCTGAGCGAGCAGGCATCCGACGCGGAGATGGAGGACGATGAGGATGTTGACGCCGAGGAGGCCGGGCTGCGGTTGTTCCGCAACTGAAGCAACGGTCTAGGCGGGGTGTGAGAGCTTGTTGCCTACAGAGTTGTACATGATGAAGATGTCCGCATGATATATGTATGTATATATATATATATATAGACCATGGCTGTCGAGCAGAAAAAAGGAGTCGACTGTTATTACATAGATGCGGAGACGGCGCGTCTTCGTCGGGGAGGATCCGCAGGCGTGAAGCTCTTTATCCGACAAGCGCGGCCCCGGCGAATAACACGAACATCCCAACATGTACTGCTAGATGAACACCCGGCCCACCAAGCGTCTTCTTCACTAACTCGCCCTTGTGCTTATCCTTGCCCGTCCCATCCACCACGGGCCTCGCCAGCCGTACATAGGCGCGCCAGCACGGCCAAGCGTGCCAAAATGCCAACGCCGCCGCCACTCGCCTGGTCGTCTCGTCAAATGGCCGCGCGACGAAGGCGAGGCATACCAGGTTCGTGCTAAGCAGCAGGCCGCCAAACGACTGCAGCACCAGTCGGGTGGCGGGAGACGGGTCTGGGAGCTGGCTGGCGGGGTTGAAGATGAAAGAGCAGGCGGAGGCCGTCTCGATGGCGATGTGTAGGAAGAAAGGAAGCTTGCTGGCCTGGAAGAGCGGCATTGTGGGAGAAAGAGGGGGGTTAAGTCGGGCTGCGGAGCAACTCGAATGCCCGAGCTGATGAAGGAGGGTAGTGGAGGTCGAGGCTATCAGGTGGTGCCGCGTTTCACCAAGGATTTGAAGTTTGTTCTGTCAAGCTTTCTCTGCATATGTTAGTTGAGAGCGCATCATCGCTACAGAAACCCTAAGCGGCGTAGATGGAAAAAGGGCGACGTCTCCTCAATGAAAATTCCGATTAGCCTAGTAAACCAGGCTCGAAGACGTGTCAGCACAAAAGCTGCGTTTGCAATACGGATACTCGTCCAGTCTCTATGCATTAGGTAGGCACTGTACGGATAGTTCTGCGTGGGATTAGTGTGCTTACATAGCTACCTAGGTAGGCAAGTGATTGAGGACTCGGAGCAATTCATGTCGATGGTTAATTACGTCTACACTAGCTCTCGTCAGTGGTGGGAGAGCTCTCCACTCGCCACATCCACATGGAGCAAGGCACGCGAGCCAGCATATACCCTTAAGGCAATTGGCGTGTGTCGATAGCCAAGGCAAGCAGTTCCGAATGGATAGTCACGAAAATCATGAATCATTACGGGAAACATGTCAAGCGGAAATGCCATTGGAGAGACGGACAGAAAGGGCGTCTTCGGACGGGCCGATGTTGATCGGACGAGACATGCCGTCCGGTGCTGCTGAACTGCATGGGCATGAGACAAAAGGAGAAAACACAGACCCTTCAACGCATCAGCTTCGAAGCCAGGCCCTTCAACGTGCAAACACGTGTACGTCGGCACATGGTATTTTCAGCCATAGCACGCATGTCAGATTGGTAGCCCAATAATCGCCTCTTGGTTCCTGACAGCCTCTTTTTTCCCCGTTTCAATGACATACTCGCCGGCCACAACAGACAGACAGCTAATACCCACTTATAGGCTAGCCATAGCTACCTAGGTACCTACCTACACTACGGATACTATGTAGGCATACGGCTAGTTCCACCGCACTCGGTTCCCATCACAAAGTAGCAGCAGCAGGAGCAGGGGTCTGCGTCGCGCAACCAAGGCTACGTACTCTACGAAACCTCTGCCCAGATGAGCCTGCTCCAGAATGCTGAAGGTCAGCTAGCATAGTACTTGTGTTCTCCGGGTGAGTTGTTAATTCTAAAAAGGTACTGCTCTAACATTCCACATGCTGAAGGAGGTTTAGATAGGTAGACAAGCAAACGCCCGGCTCCGAGGATTGGATTCAGGCAGAGTTTCAGCTCCGGTGGGCTTTGTTTCCCTTTCCTTTCCTTACCGGCCCCAATGTTACCCCGTTGCCTAGTAATCCTGCGTACGGATACACTTGCATTCCATTCCAGGATGAGGAGCCGGGGGGAGATGAACATGCATAATGAAACGGTGCAATCATACCTCCGTCCCCGAGTTCGTCACAAGGGAAGGAAGCACACGTCTGAGGACGAGAGACGAGAGACGAGAGAAAGCAGCAGCAAAACCAAACCATCCCATCCATCGTCCGCTACACTACAAGACGGCACGGGACGGCAGGCCGGTTACTAAATCACCCCCACCAAAACCGCCCCTGGTGCCTCGGCGAATCTGTTGAGCCTGGAGAGAACAACAGCTTGTGCCAAAAAAAAAAAAAACAAGACGGTACAAACCAGACGAGGTCGGCCTTACGTGTCTTAGCTGCTACCACCAAGGACCGACCACCCCATGCTACCTAACCTATGCCGTGCCGTGCCGTGCCTCCGTCACTATTATGTTTCCCTCGTGCATGAGCCTGGTAGCCGTCCTTTCCATTTTACTTGCTCCGAGCCTACCTGATCAAACTGACCGACTTTTTGCCTCTCGCATACCTAGATTGTTCGTCGTTTCTTAGCACATGCCCAAAAATCCCCCAATTCATCCATCCACCCACCCCGTGCTGTTCTGTCTGTCGTTCTATCTGGGTGTGCTCCGTTCGCCTGCCTACCGTTGTCGCGGGTGATATCATCACTCCAGTCCTTCTCGCACAAGCCATTGCCATTCGCTTCCGGCTTTGCCTCTTTGCTAGACCCTTCCCACAGCTCCTCGTGGGCTTCTACAAGCTCTTTTCTTCATGATTTTGGCCATTGAGTGCCTTGGCTTCCTTCCCCCTACACATCTTACTTGATTTCGACCAGCCTAACGCGAGCTACCCCTCCCCCGCATCGCACCTCTCTCACCATTCACGATGGCGGCTCCCAACACATTTCAAGACCTCGGTCTGTCAATCATCGGCGTCGGCAGCCAGTACCCGCCATACTCCTTGAAGACAGATTCCATAGAATACCTGAGCAACAAGTTCTACCCCGACTCACCTTCGTGAGTGCACTGCCATCGCATGATGCATCGGGCATTGAGCATTGAGCATTCTCGCTGACCCACCAACAGTATGAAAAAAGTGCTTGCCATCAATCGCTTCACCGGCATTGACTATCGGTCGTCCATCGGCACCCATGAACACCCCGTGGTAAATAACAAGGATGCGCCCTCCATCGCCGAGCTGCACAATGTTTTCATGAGCGACGGCGTGCCGTTGGCGGTGGAAGCTTCGCGCAAGGCCATCGAGGAGGCTCGCATCGACCTGAGCGAAATCACACACGTCGTGTCGACCACGTGCACCGACAGCGCCAACCCCGGCTTCGACCACTATGTAGTCAAGGGCTTGGGCATCACGCACCAGGTCGAGAAGGTGCTGCTTCACGGAGTCGGCTGCAGTGGGGGTCTGGCGACGCTGAGGACGGCGGCGAACCTGGCGTTGGGGCACAAAGCTCGCAACAAGCCGGCGAGGATTCTCTGCGTCGCGCTCGAGGTGAGCACGACAATGGTGCGCAGCGAGCTGGACAGCATCGACCAGCTCCAAGAAACGAGGATTGGCGTCGCTCTCTTCTCCGATTGCGCCAGCGCCGTGGTGCTTAGCAATGGTGTTGGCGAGCCGACAGAGTCCGTATATGACCTGCTGGGCTGGGAGCACAAGATCCTTCCCGATACAGAGCAGGATCTAGGGTTCGATGTCGACCCCGTTGGTAAGCAAAAGACCTTCCTGGCCACCACCTGTCCCGGACGTCCTGACTAACATGAGCGACCTAGGATGGAAGGTGGTTCTCTCGCCAAAGGTCCCCAAGCTCGCATCGGCCACCATTCCGTCAACCTTTAAAGAGCTGCTCGCGTCCGTCCCTTCACTGCCACCGTCGTACAAAAACGCTGACGACTTTGACTGGGCGATGCATCCCGGAGGCGCCACAATTCTATCGGGGGCCGAGAAGGTAATGGGCATCTCGTCGTACCACATGCGAGCGAGCTA
The DNA here is from genome assembly GCF_000149035.1 of Colletotrichum graminicola M1.001. Taxonomy (NCBI): domain Eukaryota; kingdom Fungi; phylum Ascomycota; class Sordariomycetes; order Glomerellales; family Glomerellaceae; genus Colletotrichum; species Colletotrichum graminicola. The sequence continues at coordinate 27,438 of NW_007361067.1, forward strand.
CGATACTTACATCAACCACGGAAACTCGAGCTCGGCAACAATATTCAGCGTTATGGACCGGCTGCGGTCCAAAGACATGGACGCCGTTGCGCCAGACGGCCGTGTCCGTGACTACGTGGTGGGGTGTGCGTTCGGACCGGGTATATCGGTGGAGATGTGCATGCTGAAGCGAAACATGGGGGCACGCGGCGTCACCGGTCTGCAGACGCCCCCGGAGACGGAGAGCGAGGGAAGCACTAGCGAAGCTGGGGACGACGCCGGGGCGCAACTCGATGGAAGGGTATCTTCGGGCCGGCAAATGGACGAGACGTTTGTTGCGGAGGCGATGAAGGATCTGGATCTGGACTAGAGTTTGGGGTCATGGCAGAGCGGGGGACACAAAGTTGGGTGTGAGAGATGCTGGGCTGGATCGGACAACGGTATATAGGAAAGAGGAGGAGGAGAATGCACGGATACATACCCATGACGCGACGGCTCTAATGAAGATACGGGAAGCAGCGAGAAGAGAAAGGAAGGTGCCTGCGGTTTGTTTGTACACGATAATGAAACTAGACGAGAGAAGAAGTGACTAGGCAAGCGGGGGAATTCCCCAGAATGAACGCGCCAGGCCGGATGCCACGGGAAACGACCCGAAGCTGATAACACGGCATATGCAAGCTCGTGGTTTGGACCCGAGATGAAGGTCATGATTGCGCCGGACGACGGAACGAGAAGTCTTGGAAGTGGAGAGCCACGATGCTTAACGACACGAGAAGAGCCGAGCCGGGTGGGAGTTCTCGGGCAACGCTTGGAGAAAATGGCGGGGGGGGCAGGCCATGGACCGAGGAAGTGGCGGCCACAAGGCTGGCTGTTGGAGTCGTGAGATTTCGATTGTCGGCGGACGAAGGGTCAAGATGCCCGATGCGATCCCGCAACTTCCCGGGCTTCGGCAATGGTCAAGGCTGGCCAGGTGTGGAAGGAAACAGACGGGAATGGCACAAAGAATGATTGCATGGCCGGGGAGGTCATCGTCATGAAGCGGCGCGATTGGCCGTGCTTTTCCGGGGTCTAGCCTGCACGATGTGAGGGAGCCAGAATGGGATGGAGGGGGGTCGGGATGCAGGGATGGTGTGCAACGGAGATTTGTTGTTGCGAGCAGCGTGAAAGTCACCCGAAAGGCATCGCCGGTCTTCCAGGACGGACGTACAGACAGACAGACGGGATGGATGTATAGATGGGAAGATTACACCGAGACTTGCTCGGTGAAGGTGGCCTTGGGAAGAGGGAGGGGCAATAAACCAGGCAGTACGCAGCGCTCGAATAGAAAGCCAGGCACTCGAGTCATTCGATATTCGCGTGGTTCCCCCATTAAATATCGCGCAGCGGACACCATAATAAGGCCGAGATATCAGGAGGTGGGAAGTCAATTTAAAAGGCCATGACTGTCAGCAGCCAACAGCGGGGAGGTACCTACAGAGTGCACCACACCACGTATGTAAGAGTTGGACCACGCCATTTTCAATGATACCTCGTCTGTCGCCCAATCAACCCGAAATAGAAAGACACAGCAAAATCTGCCTAGGCACAATGAAACAAATACACCACACAACAAGCCACGGAGAGAGAAAAAGAAAAAAGAAAAAAAGGACACAAAAAAATCAAGAACGGCGGGGGATTGAATGGTGGGGGACCCTGACCCCAATTACTCTGGCGGGCAGTGCAGGCCATGATTATTATTATTTTTTGACGTCAATTTGGTCCGGTGGGTGGGGGAGGGGTTGTTCGCGTTTGAATTTCCAAAGGTACCTTAGGTAAGGTACCTTATGTGTAAGGCGTCGTTGTGACTCGTTCCAGCTCGTCCTGCCAAGGGCAATAAATAAATAAAGACAAAAAAAGGTACATGGACCTGCGCGGCGGAGGTACCTCGCCCTCCCTCCTGCCCCTCAACAACTCCAAGAGGTTGAGACGGTGACAAGACACTCACTCTCCCATCGTTGCATAGCGGTGTTTCTCTCATCGGACATTGTCAAACGCTGGCGTATATTTTTGGGGACTCGGGTTATTTACGCATGGTATTTCGGAGGTCCTGCTCGTGTCTTATTATAGTATACTACCTAGGTAGGTAGCTATGTGTTAGATACCCTTATTGGATAGCTACCTACCCAGCTACCTTCCTAGGTGTCTCCCGCTCTGGGAAAGACAAGGTACATTCGTAGAGGGAAGCTCACCGTAGGTACCTCGCCGCACCGTTTGCTTCATCATTGCAAGGCCCGAGGGACCTTGCCCGGCCTTGCCTGGGCTGGCCAGGAAGTGGAAGAGGAAGAGGAACGGGAACGGGAACAGGAACAAGAAGCAACGACACAACGCGGGAGCTGGCAGAGCGGAGCTCCTTCTCAGGTGGACGCCGATTCGGGCCTATGTACCTATGCACCTCACGCCAGCCAGGCGGAACTGACTGGACTGATGCCATGGCTAGCCAGCCCGACTAAAATCCCGCTCGTGTGAATCAAACATAACTCGGCCGCGTCCACCTGATTCCAAACTTTCCTGCCTCTTCTTCTTCTCTCCTCTCTCCTCTCTCCAACCCCTCAACCTTGCAACCTTCTCTCCCCTTTTTGCTTCTAACCATCAGCATCAAGTCGCAGAGTCCCTACTGCTCAATCTCCTGCACAACCCCGCAACAAGAACTAACCACCTTCAAACGTCACATACCCCACCATCCACCATGGGTCTCCTCCAGGATCTGAACATCAAGCCCGGTGTCGTCTATGGCGACGACCTGCTGAAGCTCTTCACCTACGCCAAGGAGAAGGAGTTTGCCATTCCCGCTGCCAACGTTGTAAGTACATCCACCTATCCATCAATCCCCTGTCGTGGTGAATGAAGTGCTGTGAGATGAGGGGCGTTCTGGTGACAGTCGGCTAACAACGACCCCGCGTCGCAGACCTCCTCTTCCACCGCCGTTGCCGCTCTCGAGGCTGCCCGCGAGGCCAAGTCCCCCATCATCCTCCAGACGTACGTCACAACCCTCAGAAGCCACCCCGCCGCCACCGCCGCCGCCATGTTGCAAAACTTCTGACACCTCTCCAGTTCCCAGGGTGGTGCCGCCTACTTCGCCGGCAAGGGCATTCCCAACAGCGCTGAGAAGCAGGAGGCCTCCGTCGCCGGTGCCATCGCTGCTGCCCACTACATCCGCTCCATTGCCCCCATCTACGGCGTCCCCGTCGTCCTCCACTCCGACCACTGCGCGTAAGTTGATACTTGCCTCGCCATGCCCTTGGGGCTCTCTCAAATGCTGACCGCCGTCCCAGCAAGAAGCTTCTGCCATGGCTCGACGGCATGATTGCCGCCGACGAGGAGGAGTTCAAGCGCTCCGGCACCCCTCTCTTCTCCTCCCACATGATCGATCTCTCCGAGGGTTCGTGATCTGCCGCAGCTCCTGCCCGTCTAACGCCGCTCACAAAAACACAGAGGACGTTGCCTACAACATTGAGACCACCGCCAAGTACCTCAAGCGCTCTGCTCCCGTAAGTTGAAGCTCATATACCTGCCAGGAGCCGCCGCTGACGCACTGCCAACAGATGAAGCTGTGGCTCGAGATGGAGATCGGAAGTAAGGCAGCCGTTGAACATGCGAGCTTCTGACGGTCGGGTAGCTAACATAACTGTGCAGTCACTGGTGGTGAGGAGGACGGTGTCAACAACGAGGATGTTGGTATGTCAACGATACCCCATCGTTTCTGCTCCGTCAGACCTGACTAACAACCCCGCCAGACAACAACTCCCTTTACACTCAGCCCGAGGACATCTACGCCATCTACCAGACCCTGAACCCCATCAGCCCTTACTTCAGCATTGCTGCTGGTTTCGGTAACGTCCACGGCGTCTACAAGCCTGGGTAAGTCACGTTCACCTTGTACTCCCAGCTCAACCCCGGTGCTGACCCTCGCAGCAACGTCAAGCTCCACCCCGAGCTCCTCGGCAAGCACCAGGAGTTTGTCGCCCAGAAGCTGGGCACCAACGACAAGAAGCCCGTCTTCTTCGTCTTCCACGGCGGTTCCGGTTCCTCCGTCGACGAGTTCAAGAAGGCCATCTCCTTCGGTGTCGTCAAGGTCAACGTCGACACTGATCTCCAGTTCGCCTACCTGGCCGGTGTCCGCGACTACGTTGTCAAGAACATCGAATACCTGAAGACCCAGGTCGGCAACCCCGAGGGTGACGACAAGCCCAACAAGAAGAAGTACGACCCCAGAGTCTGGGTCCGTGAGGGTGAGAAGACGATGAAGGAGCGTGTCAAGCAGGCTCTGTACGACTTCAACGCCAACGATGTTTTGTAAAGGATGAATAATGGGTGATACCTCTGCAGTGGCAGGACCAAAACGGGATGCGGTCTGCTCTGCATTGTAGGGTGAAGTAGTCAGAAGACGCCTACCTACATAGTTCTCAAAAATGAAGTAAAACATACAAAACCCGGTGGTTCCATCTGCAGTGACAAACGGTGCATTCCCCTTTCGTCCCTCCCGTCTGGCTCCGGAAGGTTTCGATGAGGGAGGGACGGTGTTTCCAGTGTTTAACCCGCGCGTGGCGGGTCTTGTGGAGGATGAAGGGGAGGACGAGACGGGGAAGACGGTGCAAAAGACGTGCACGTTCGAGGAAGCTGGTGTAGACGGCAAAGGAGAGGCGTGGTGGTTCACGTATCGATACCAGCGGGAGCATTTTGTCAGCCGTAGCAAGGGGAAGAAGACGGGCAACCTAGGTCAACGGGGAAGAAAGCATCAACCAGATGAGGATGATTGACATGGCGTATAGCTTGCCGGTGAGGAAGCCACTTGGTATCCCGGTCTGAATTTGGACGGAGGAGCGTAGGCAGCCAACATGACAAAACAATGTGCATCCCGCAGACATGCTCATCCGTCTACACGACCGTCATTGTACTTGCGTCTTGAATTATATTTCACTCCTGTAACCTCGTCGTCTGAGTTTCTTTTTCCCCCATGCCCGTATCGAAACAGGCTGGAACCCAGGTAGAATGAAGAAGACCTGTGAAAGACAGACAGTATGGTCTTTCTGCCTGGTTGTGATGAAAATAAAATAAAAAGTAAGACATTCTCGCTCTAGTGTAAATCTTGACTCTGCCAACTTGGATTTGGATCAAGTCGCCACCCCCCCCCCCCCCGGGTAGCTGCCAACCCCGATGATGAGCAATATACGCATACTTCCGGGGCCTAGTAGACGCGCCTCTCGTCAACGGAACGCCCACCCCGGTCTCTTTTTCCTCCTCCTCCACCACCACGCCTAACCGCGTCCAAACCCGCCCTTGGCGACCTCGATGAACTCGTCCTTGGTAACCCACCCCTTACCCGAAATGTCCGCCATGTCAATCATTCGCCTCATGTCCGCCTCGCTCAGGGTGCTGTTCACCTCGGCACACACAGCTCTGAGGCTATCGAGGGTGATGCGCCCCGTGCCGCGCGGGTCGAACATCTTCCACGCGTCCTCGGCCTCCTCCTGCGGGTCGCGGCGCACCAGCAGCCACGCGGCGATGGCCGAGAAGTGCTCCTGCGGCATGCGCAGGCGCGACGGGCTGCAAGGGCCCCGGGACGGGTCGTGGTCGTGCGGCGGGACGCCGTGCGCGAGGAGGAGGGCGTAGGTCTCCGTGCGGGCAAGGTCAAAGCCGATGGCGCGGAGGGCAAATGGCCACTCGCGCGCGTTGAGGGAGCCGAGGCCTTGTTGGTCAACGACTTCCCACTGGCAAGGGAGTTAGTATATCGCAGTGTCTCCTCATGAGCAGCCACGTTGGGTCGGAGGTTGCTGTAAGACTCACAGCCTCTCTAATGTTTTGTTGCCAGTCGGCGGGTAGGGACGCCAGGTCGCGACGCCCTTGGTTCAAATCGAACAATGCCGAGGGTGAGGACATGGTGTTCGGTTTGTGTGCGCGTGTGCGTGTGTGTGTTTGTGTGTGTGTGTGTGTGTGTGGTGCGTTCAGTTCCTACTAGGCTTCCGGAATTCCTATGCGTTTCTCCTGTCCCCTTTCACCGACCAACTTCTGTGGATATAGTTGGAACGAGACTTTCTGGGTGAGACCAGCGGAGTGAAGAAACCAATGCGCAAACCAAGAAAGAAAAAAAAGAAAAAAACAATAGAAAAACCAAGTCAAGAGGGTATCAGAACGATGAGATGAGAAGAAGCGGGCGAGACAGCTATGAGTTCTTCATCTGTAACATGTCATGCTTGGATAACGGGGTATGGAGTCGCGACTTGCAGCGGCGGCTTTTTTTCAGTGATATGTCGGTTCCCAGCGCGTCCACGGCTCTCATCGCGAACTCAAGAGCGCGATGGAAAGGTACGTACACGGGCCAAATGTCCAATTGTGGGGCTATACCTCGCCGCCAGGTCACGTGTCGTGGCCATTGTCTATTGTTGAGCTGAACGAACAATAGGATTCCCCATCATGCTATGCTTGTCTCGAATCCCATTTAACGGCAACAATCAAGCTTATCAATTATGCAGTGTTCAGACTTGCCGGGTCCCCAGAATATTAGCTGAAGTCGATTGTGACGCCTGTGGAAGGTCGGCCGAAGATACTCCGCTCGGAGACGTGTCGGCGAAGAACCAATCAATTACATCTCCAGCCATCATCACTTTGAGGTGCCATTTATGAACCTTTGGGCCTTTGTCCTGAAGCCCTGTCAACTTGTTTGCGGCCCCGTATAGGTTTATTTTTACTCCCTCCTTATTGCACGCCGGAGCAGCTACGATGAGACCAACCCTGTTTAGGCCATTTCAACCGACCATCCGAGTCCTCGGCCACGAGAACCCCTTGGTAGGACCGACTACGCTTCAATCATGTACACGCGTGACTTGTATAGCTCACACCTAGCATAGGGGCTCCCAAAGTCCGGTACACCGCCGAACTGGCCCAGAAAGCCTGTACAACGCAAGATTCGTGGTGTGGAAAAAGTCGTCGCCGTCTCGTCCGCCAAGGGCGGCGTCGGCAAGAGCACAGTTGCAGGTAGGCGCCATGGGCCTTATGGCAGACGTGTGGGATCGGTTTGTTGAATACTTGGCAGCGAACCTGTCACTGGCTTTTGCGCGACTCGGCTATCGCGCCGGCATTCTGGATACCGACATTTTTGGTCCTTCTATTCCGACATTATTCAATCTATCCGGGGAGCCTCGGTTATCCCAAGGTATTTGTTGCTCCAACGGCTGCTGCACCAGAACTGGCTAACGACGAGATAGGTAATCAACTGATTCCGATGACGAACTATGGCGTCAAGACCATGTCAATGGGCTACCTTGTGCCAGAAGACGACGCTGTCGTATGGAGAGGGCCGATGGTGATGAAGGCCATCCAACAACTCCTTCACGAAGTTGACTGGGGCGGCTTGGACATTCTTGTTCTTGACCTGCCCCCTGGCACCGGTGATACACAGCTTACCATTACTCAACAGGTCATCCTCGATGGTACGTCAGCCCTCACTCAGCAGCGTTGGTGTCATGACTACAATTTACATCACAAGGCACATTTTTCATTGGCAAGCGCTCACCGCAACCAGGATCCATCATCGTCACCACGCCTCACACACTTGCCGTCAAAGATGCCGTCAAGGGCGTCAACATGTTTAACAAAGTCAATGTGAACATTCTGGGCTTGGTCCAGAACATGTCGCTCTTCAGCTGCCCACACTGTCACGGCGACACGTATGTGTTCGGGTCCAACGAGAGGGTTGAGCGCATGTGCAGGGACCACAAGATCGACTTCCTGGGCGATGTCCCTCTGCATCCGTCCATCGGCGACGACGCGGACCTGGGCAAACCCACTGTTGTGGCAGAACCAATGAGCGAGAGAGCCGAGATCTTCCTCAAGATGGCGAGAGACATTGCCCCGAAAATCGACCTTCGCATGCCGTAGTCCGCCAACCGGCCCATGATCCACGGGCACTGGCGCTCCTCGCTGGTGTGAAGCCGTTGTAGTGTACGATAGATATCCTATGCAGCCAAACGTTTAGTCAAAACGACCTGGGAGATGGGGTAGTTGGGCATCTCATGTATTTGTATCAGGAAACGCCCCCGCGCCATCTGCGCAGATTCCAGAAGGGGGACTGAAACCCTGACGATCGTCTGGAGGGAACATAACTCGCGTACAAACCGTTAGCCTATGTAAAGCGAAAACAAAACACATTACCAGGAAGGGAACGAGACTGCCAAACCACCCGTAACGCCACCGAAGCCTCGAACCTCCTTTTTGGCTGGAAATCCTCCCACAAGCCGGTTCCTTGGGAAGCGATTAGTCAAGCTCGTCGCTTTGCTGATATACGTGTCGGCTGCGAGTCGGGTCTTTGCGCATGGCCTGGCCAGAACCCGTGAAGCCAACTGTAACAGTGTCAGTGTCGTGCCGACTCATGCAGTCAGAGTCACGTACCTCGGCCACCGACGCCGTCGGGTGTGCGGAACATGCTCTCTTTCTTTTGCTTTCCGAACTTTGACTTTGTGTTGAACTCTTGCCACTTGGACTTGCCCTTCTCCAGTTCTTTTGTGGCCTTGATCTTCTTGGGTTTAGGCGGCTTTGCGGCACCGTCGGCAGCGAGTTTCTCAGCCTCGATCTTAGCCTGCTGTTCGGGGTACAGGCTGGCGGCCGCGGACGTGACGACGCCATTTGACTGAACCGAAGGCGTGTGGGTGGGTTGCTGGCCGGTACTGGGACCGGACGCTGGTGCTCCGTCAGCCTTGCGCTTGTTGGACATGGGACGAATATCCTTGGCTCGCAGCGTTTCGGTGTTATCGTAGCTCTTGAATTTGACAATGTAGATGGGCGCCGTCGACGAGCCGGTAATGGATGTGATGCGTGCCGGGTAGAAGCCTCGATCACCTGAAGCCCATTTGGCCATGACGGTGTCGTTCACCTGGTAGGCGACAAGCGGCGCATCGGATTCCTTCTCTTCCGGAGCGGGGGCGGCCTTCTTGAAGGCGGGGTGGTTCTCCTTGGACCACTTCTCGGGCTCTGGCGGGCTGGGAGCTTTCTGTGGTGCGGGCTTGAGTGCCTGCTTCGGCTGCAGCTCAGCAAGAGACTCGTTTAGTAGGGAGATCATGTCATTCAACTCCGCCTGCAGGTTCTTGAGTTCGGCATTTTCAGGATCGTCTTTGAGACCGGCGAGGACGACGTCGAGCTGTTTCAAAAAGCGGTCAACACCTGTTTTGGGCCATGAGGGTGGGACAAGTCGGCGCGCACCTGCTCTTGATACTGTTGGCGATCCTCTTCCAAGGCTGTGATTTGACTAGACATGACGACGGCTGCACTGAGGAAGCGGTAGGAACGGATTGGATTTGTTATGAGACGGCCAATATGGTAGAAGAAAAAAAGGCTAAGAACAAGTTGAACGGGGCTGAGGAATGGTTTGGCGATTACTTGCTTCAGGCAAAATAGATGCAGTGAAGTGATGAAGCGAAGCTACGGCAGTTTGATCGATGCAACCAAGAAGCTTATCCGGCGGGGATCACGTGCATATAATGGGGAATCGTAGCGCGACGACCAGCGCAGCGTCATCCGGCTTTGGGGCCAATCATGGTTCGTCTGGCTTAGACCCCACAAAGACTTCCTAGGTACATTGTAAGTAGGGAGTACGGATACACTAAGATGATGGATGGGCTTTTTGTTTTGAGTTTTTATTTTTTTAGGAATCGTGGAATGCTGGGGTGAGGTTCCAGCGGGCGTCTTAGCGGGTGTGGAATGCAGATAATGGGCCCTGCCTGGGATGGCGCCGGAGCCAGACGAGGGTGCGCACGCGCGTGTGGCACATATGGTCTCGGGTACCTTGTCAAGGCGGTTTATTAGCAATTTAGCTACCAGTATCCATCCGTAAGGTCCTTAAGGTATCCCGTACTCTCTCTCTCTCTCTCTCTTCTCTGCCTGTACTCGTTTGACCTTTTTCTTCCCTCCTTACCTCTGTACTTTTCCCCTTCTTTTTCTTTCCTTTCTCCCTGTAACCCACAAGTCAGCTTCCAACGTACTTACAGCTCGAGGGGTACCTCAAGACTTCCAGAACAAAGAACCCCCCCCCCCCCGAATCGACGACTTTTGCGACGACACCCCCCGCCTCTTTCTAGCTGATTCTCGTCTCACTTAATCCACCACGCCCGCCGCCGCCGTCGCCGCCGCCGCCTCCTCCTCCTCCTCCGCCGTCCAATTGGTCGCGTCCTGCCCTGTCTTGTCTGAGGCATTACCTCATTGAAACAGCGCAAGCAGCCCACCCACCCGCCATCCCAATCGGTCCTCCGATCGTCCGCGCCCACGCACAGCGCATCAGCAACAAGCCCTGCCATCAATCCCCCACCCCCGACGAAACCTGTCCACATCCATGACATTGTGCCTTGGCTGCTACGGTGCTCATTACTGTCAGTGTCCAGCATCCCCTAGGGGCCCCCAAATAAGCAACCATGGTTCGTGACGGTAGAGACGCCGACGATTCTTCGGCAACGAACCAATCAAGGCGCCCTCCTCTCAATCGCGACGAGAGCGATTCAACAAACAGCGATCAAACTCACCGAGACCATCATCATCAGCATCGCTCCAAGCAGAAGCACGTCGTCGGCACCGGCCGCCTACATGCACGCGTCCCCTCCTCAAAGGCATTACACAAGCACCATGGCTCGACTGCCTCCAAACTGAACCACCGCCGACACGCATCCCCCTCCCCCGATCGAAATCGAGCAGCCGCCGCCGCCGCCGGCGGTCATCGTCGAGTCCAGTCCGAAGCGAAGCTTTCCCGCGACAGTTCTTCGGCAAACATCAGCAAGACCGCCTCCGCCACGAGTTTGCGCCGCAACAAATCCCACAGCGAAGTGAACAAGCCTGCCAACATCAAGTCGTCGGAAAAGCTCAAAAGGACGGGCTCAAATTCCGCCGTCAGCAAGGTCAAGTCGCAAAAGTCACAGGTACACTTTGATCTGGGCAACGACGGACAGGAAGACGACTGGGTCGACGCCAGCACCTCTGCCTCTCCCTACCTGTCAAGACGAGGATCCTTGGCCAGCACACAGGCCTCGGCCAAACCCGACGACAATAGCAGCGCGAACAACAGCGTCAACAGCGTAAACGACAGCGCAAATAACAGCGCAAATAACAGCGCCAACAATTCGAGAGCAGATGCCCCCACGGCGCACCCTTCCTCCCTAGCTGCGGCGACTCCCGATTACGATACTGTCCAGCACAAGGAGTATCTGACTTCGAGACTACTCCAACGCATCCCGTCACACGGCGCGCCTCCAAAGATGACGACAGATACCGCCACGGCTTCACGGCGGGGCGACTCCCGCTCCCCCGACTCAATCGGCCGCGGTTCGACACTTGCCGAGTCGCATAACGTCAGTACTTTGCCCAGCTCCGGCGACGAGCTTATTTCGAGGTTCGTCAACGCCGGAAGCTCTGGCGCCGCCCGCGAAGGGTCCTTTTACCAGCCCCCCACGCCGCGGCCGTCCAGCCTCGGGTCAGAAGCAACCCCCCCACGGAGGCCGCAGTCCTCCAGCTCCGGACGCCCAGGTCGGCAGGAAAGATTGCAAGACCTGCCACTGTTGGACGATGAGGCAAGTGAAGTCCGTGGCGAGACTGACGGCACAGCGCTCGCGCCACGGTCCGCAAGGCGCTCCGCCCCGCCAGCCGAGAAATCACGCACGCAGCAGAAGCTCAACCTGCAGCGGGCCAGCTCCGTCATCGAACCCGGACAGGCGGCGGGAGGGGGCGTGGGCGCGGTGGGCGCGAGTCCCCTGGTCGGCATTGGGGGGCCGGGCTATGACGGCGGAGCGAGCCGGGACCCGCGCGTCACGAAGCAACTGGAGAGGACGGGGATGGAGTACCTCAGTGTCCGCCGGTTCCAGAACCCCGTGGTACGCTCGCTCGACCGTCTCGTTCAGGTGAACCGCGCAAACAAGAACCAGCGGATACCCCGCACCGGCACCGCCAACGGCAACGGCAAGGCCGCCTCGATGCGTGGAGGCGTCGTACCGGGACAACAGCAGCACATGCGGAACTCGAGCCTCAACGAGTCGGCGCTAGCCGCCGCTTCTGGCGGCACTGGATCCGCCCGGAGACCGGTGACGCCCCGTGCCTACTCCATCCGGACCAACGGCGCCGGGTCTAGCTACGAGGCCGACCACGACGACCACCAGAGCAGCCGGGCCCTGCACGAGGGAACCGGGGTGCAGGGACTGAGCGGATCGAGCCTGGTGGGCGGCGAGGAGGACGAGGGCGTCACGGCGCTCCTTCGTAACCTGTGGGAGAAGAACCCGGACCTGAGCGCCAGTCAGGAGTAGGGTGGCCTGGCTGACCACATGGGTCGGGAATTAATTCCATTCAACTAGATTGGGCTGGGCGGTCAACAAAACAAAAAGGACGTAAGAAAGGAAAGAGAAAAGCAAACAAAGCACAACCCGTCGGGTTTAATCAGTTGCAACACATGCCGGCGCCACCTCAGGTGCCGAGGATCCAAGGTGTTTCTTCTTCTTCTTCTTCTTCCCCCTCCCCTTTTCTTTATTGCCCCATCCTCTGGGCTGTGAAGACGGCGTGTGTCTTCAACAACGGTGCACTACGTCACGGCTCAAACAGGAGAAGCATGTCCCGTCGGGGCTAGATGCTCTCTGCTGGTGGAGCAGAACCGATTCTCTCGAGTATGTGTGTGTGTGTGTGTGTGTGTGTGTTATTCCAATCATGTACAAATTCCAAATTGCAGAATTCTGCAGGTGGGGAGGGAGGCAAGGCAAAAAGAGAAGCACACGCCGAGGCTGGCTAGATACTCTTGAGGCAAAGCACTCAAAAAGATACAAACAACAATTCTAATCCGGACCAAAGCCCTTGGTTTTCTGTGAACCACCAAAACCCCCACCCTCACCCTCCCGGCGCCGTTTAACGGTGTTGGCAGCAAGCCAAGTGCACGACATCCCGAGACTCAGGCGTTGAGTAGCGCTTGGGAACCGCTGACCACCCCCCCCCCCCCTGGCTGGCCACACCCCCCAACAGGTGAGCTCGGTGAGGTGCATTCCGCGGAACATGGCATTCTGGCCGGATATATCCGTCTCATTCCCGCTTGCGCCCGGAAATTGCATCTCACCAAAAAAAAAAAACACATGCTCTCTCCCTTTCTCAGACACTGTTGGGGAGCACACAGCCCGTCAACATACGCACTCTCTCATACACACACACGTACATTCTCACGTATGCAAAGCCATGCCAGAAGTCTAATCAGGCCACAGACATCCCAATATAAGCAGAATTGACCTGATTGAACTGATTTCTTTATTTGTGCAACCACTAGACATGGAGGTGCATGTAGCACACACGCACCCTATGCCAATTGTTGACAGCGCTATGTACATTCTCCCTCACACTTTCGTCCCGTTCAGGACTCTGGTATAAACCCTAGCGAATACTTCGAGACAGTAATAAAAAAAGCCCCGTAAGAAAACCCCATTATAAACTGCAATTACACCTGTAGCGCCAGGGATGATAGGGAATGTGAATTCAAAAGACTGAGGTTGAGGTGCCCGACGGCCATCTGTAAATGAAACGAACCAGGCGAGGCTGGCTTCTGTTGCGCTTCAATCCAGTCCGAGAAAGAGCCCAAGAATGGCCCAAAGAAAGAAAGAAAAAATCAATTGGGCCACGTCGGGGCCGGCCGTAAGAGCGAGTGTCGTTTCGTGTCAATCGTTGTCTCTTCTTTATTTGGTGAGGAAGCCAAGATAGTCGGCAACGATGAGCGTTACCATACTGTGGACACACGACATTGTTAGTAAGACTCTGTCAATGCAACAGACTGTACAGTGTAATCAAACACACGACATGGACGCCACGCGAACTGGGAAAATGTCCACTTACGCATGGGGAGCAATGCGGACGTAGTATGTGCCGAAACCGCGGTAGAAGCGCATCACGCCTTCCTGCTTGGCCACCTTTGCGAAGCAGTCGGCCATGGACTTGTATGGAAGCTTGCCGTCGGGGCCCTTGGACTGCTTCTGCAGGCGGGTCTTGACGAAATCAAAGGGCAGGGAGAAGAAACTGGCAAAGAAGCCGGCGATGGCGCTAGCAGTGAGGGTCTGAGCCTGAGAGGACCATTGCGTGTTCTGCTTGAGTTGCGACTTGGCCTCGCTGAAGAAGGCGAGCTGCCCAAAGTTGAGGGCCATGGCTCGGACGACCGTGGGGGCGGCACCGGCCCAGAGGGCGCCAACACCTTCCGACTTGGCAATGCCAGTGAGCGCGTCAATGACGCTCTTGTAGTTCTTGCGCTCGGCCGGGGGCTTCAGTCCATCACTCTGCATGCGGATGAGAGCCAAATCGGCGGGATTTCCCAACATGGCAGCCAGGCCTCCGGCAGCGAGACCGGCAGTCGCACGTTCCTTGAAACCAATGGTGCTGCCCTGTTCTTTGGCGCGCTGGCCGAGCTTGCCCATGAAGGTGTCAAAGAAGCCCAGACGAGCCGTTGTGTAGACGGCTTGGCGCAGGAGACCGGCAGACAAGCCGGTGTAGAGGTCAAGGGCCTTGCCGCTGGCAATGATTTCTCTTGTGACGGACAGCGGCGTGGGCTTGGGTCCTCCAGCGACACCCTCGCCGGCGAGCTGGATACGAACCTTGATCATGTCGACAGGCTGGATGACCGTGGTGGCAACCATGCCACTGATACCGCCGTTGATGAAGGGCAGAGCCGCCCTCATGAACGGGGTGTGGAGGAAGTCATTGGCGACGGCGGCAGAGTCCCCCTTCATGACTTCCGATGTGCGGGTTCGTGCGGCCTCGGCGGCCTGCTTGAAGGAACCAGAGCTCATGTTGGGGTCGGGGGATGTGAGTATCAAGAGAGTACTCGACTCGGTGTGGGGAGAATGGATGGGTTGTCGAGCGTCAGAGCCGCTGCGTGTAAGCGGATTGGTTTACTGGGGCTAGATTGAACAAGGAAGGAAGAAGCTATCGAAGAGAAGAGAAGAGAGAGTCAGTCAGTCAAGGTCCAGATGAAGAGGTGTCACGGGTAGCTTTATAGTATGGACGAGGCCTCCCTCATCCCTCAATGGCTTGCAAATGCCAATGTTAATAAGACAACCCCCCAGCAAGGTACAGGCAGAACCGGTGGGGGTCCAACAAAAGCATGAGACGGGACGCAAAGACGCAATTCGACATTTGGATTCTGCTGGCAGGTCCCACATGCGCGGACGGGCGCACGATGGGCAAGGCATGGATATGCAGACGAGTAGGTACTCGGTAGAGTGTAGTGCCAGAGCTTAGCGCGTGTAGGCATGTAGGTAATGTGCACCGATGCAGAACAAGACAATGGCTGGGGTCAGGCCGAGCCAGACGACGCCGCGACCGAGGTGACGGTCCCGGGTCTCGTCGGCCTGGGTGGTGCTGAGGAGGGCGGTAATGGTGGGGGGGAGGGGTATGACATCGGAAAAGATAGGGACAAGGGGGTGTGGGGCGAGTCCGGTTGGGACGCAGCCGTGGTTAAGGTAACCGGCGCGTCCCCATGTAAGTGGAAGAGTGGTTGAACGACGGGATGTTTGACAGAGAGAGAACGGGTCTGAATGCCTCGGGCTGCACACTATGCAAAAGCAGAATTCCGGCCGGCTACAACGAGCAAGGCCGCAGCGGTGGCGGGGTTGGGAGAAGGGAAGAGGGCAAGGCCGAGCGAGAGAGGGAGAGAGACAGAGAGAGAGAGAGATGGGGAGGTGGAGGGGGGGGGGTTTATTAGCTCGGCGCCCCTGTTGAACGCCTCGCGTCCCCCCCAAAAAAAGACATATGAGTGAGAAACTGGGGGCCTCAAAAGCTCGAATGACGGCTACTTACTTTGAAGCGAGACGATGTCTTGTTGCGAAGGGCGAAGGAGTACGTGTGCCACGGTCTGTTACACTCAATAACGGTGTCCGGCGGGCGTTGCAGGGGCTCTGGAAGGCGGATGTTTGATTCGAGGTCGCGTGCCGTTGGGGGGGGAGCTGAAGGATGAGGATACGAAAAAGGCGGGGTTGTGTTGGATCTGCTATGGCTTTGCTTTGTTGAAGACTGGAGGAACGAGCAAGCTGGGGGCAAGACAAGTCAGAGTCGAGGGTCGATGAAGCTTGTGAAGACGGTAAGATGGGTAGTCGGGGCCGAGTATTTCTCTCTTCTTCCTACTTTTTTCTTTTCTTTCCTTATTTTGCTTGTGGGAGGAGATTGACGTTAGGCTAGATGGCCAAGATAGATGTCAGGTGCCTCCCGGGACGGTCGAGCTTCGGCAGTAGCTGGGCCTAGGCGGGCTAGGTAGCAGAAGAAGGCGGGCTAGGTGGAAGGAGGCTGTTAATGTTGGACGGCAAAAGTAAGCCTTAGCGTTTGCGTGTTGGCGGATGACGGAGGCTTTAGACCGATTGATGGAGGAGGAAGCTTCGCGTCTTAACCCGAAGACGCACAGTCGAATCTCTAGAGTGGTGGTCACAGGAGTCCCATGTGTGTACGGGATAGTATGATGAGTATGATGAGTATGGACCATCACCCGGTGCGGAGAACCAAAGGTAGATATCTGTGGACGTCCCCAGAATTCTAAAGCTTCCTACCCTCCCGTCCAGGCGCCGCTATCCCTGGCTCGCAACGGCGCACCAATGAAGGCTTGGAGGAGTTCCGACAGAAGACGGTGGTTGCGAAGCCAGGCGTAGGTATTGTGTGTCGCGTCGTTCTGGTGCCGTCCGGATGCGGGGTTGATGTGTGTTCCGGCACACCACATGCATCAACGTGAGGGGGACGGACGGATGGAAGGATGAATGGCTAAGCAGGCGAACAACAACAAGACGACTACCTACACTACACTACCTATGCCTGCCACAGTACAATTGCGGGCCAAAGACGCCCATGAATTGCTTGGATGACAGCACAAAGAGCAGTGAAACGGGTGTCGATCAATTGGCCGGCGTTGATTTGCTTGGCTGGAGGGCGGCAGAAGAAGTGTATGCATAGTACCGACCCAAGTGTACTCCGTATGTACAATGTAATGGTAGGTAGACATGGAAGACTGTTTGACGGCGTACCGTACGTAACTCGGTACCTACCTCCCTGCCTTCCTACCTAGCTAGCTATGATGGTGGCATTTCCCCTTCCTCTACGACGACACACAGTGTACGAGAAATCCCCGATGCTGCCGATCAAAGCCGTTGTTCCGAACCTGCTCAAAGCTGGGGTGAAGAGGTCACGCACGCACGTCACGCAGGCACCGTGGCAAGAAGACTACCGGTAGGTACCTACCCTAGGTACTTGTCAGTAACCGATGAGTATAGGTGGAGGTACTTGTACTTGTACATAGGTATGATGAATGCATTACAGACGAGGCGAGGCAGGCGCACCACCGTCCTCAAAAATAGGAACTGCCTGCCTGCCTGCCTGCCTGCCTGCCTGTCTGTCTGTCTGTCATGTGCTGCCATCTTTCCTCCTCCTACTCCGGGACTGGCCTGCAACAAACGCACTGCTGCTGGCTGCCACCTGCCTGCTGCAACGAGGATGCGGGGTAATAGTGTACCGGTAGACAGCAACAGGCACTAGCAGCACAGACCAGTACACAGTACCTAGGTACACTACCTACACTACAGATCAGATCAGTGCACGGACTCATAGTTACGTACCTCGATCTATCAAGAAGACTCCGTACATCGTACTCCGTACAATACGAGTCTACACTACGGATACAGATACAGACAAGCTGATAATGCCCCCCCCCTGACAACCCGAGAGTACCGTGCACAATAACCAATAAGGTGACCTGACAGTGGATTAAGCTGATAAGGTCCTAACCAATAGATAGGCACACACACATCAAAAGGGTCTATAGGTCAAGAAAAAACAGGAGTTTACGTTCTTCTCGCTCTACATAGTCTAGCAGTAAGTAGTGCTTCTAATACTGTAAAGACTATAGGTTTAATCCTATCTTTTTCTGAATTTTTCTAACTTTTTCTTTAGGTAATTACAAAACGGCTCTGCTGGGGAGGGTTAGAATAGTCTATCCCACCCTGCTTCCTCCGCTACGCTCTAGGTTGGGATGGGCTAAGACTATCCCTTGTTTTTTGCCTCTGTTTTTTTTTACCTCTATTTCCCCTTTTGGCCTCTATTTCCACTTTTCCCCTCTATCTACACCCTTATCTATTGGCTATAACTGTATCCATTGTCAGCTCAACTCTGCACGGGCCCCTATCTGTTATCGTGCACGGTACTCTCGGGTTGTCAGGGGGGGGGCATTATTAGCTTGTCTGATCGCTCGTACTCCGTACAATACCCAATATCTTCGTATCTTATCATCTCCACTCACTCGCTCCTCCCACACCGTGCCCTCACCGAGACACGCAACCAGCCGTCCTTTACCCTACCAGCCTACGGATACCTACTACTACACCACCTTCCCGTCCGTTGGGGCCACACCGTTCGCCTCGAGCCCGCCATGTCTTAGCAGAGGTATCTTGTTGGAATTGGCCGGCACTCGAACCCTCGCCGTCCGAGACATGTTGTCTCTTTTCTTTTGTCTCGACACATGTGAACCTGTTGAGCCGCCTCGTACAGAATATCTATCTACCTCCCCTCCCTCACACCTCACAGCCCTACCCGCACCACCCCAACGAAGCGACATTCATTCATCCTCCCAACCGCCACTCATCCCTTGCACAAACCCTGGTCACCTTTGCGACCACCGCGAATCTTCCTACGTCCCATCTCGCCGCCGCATGACGTTTGGCCGTCTGATCGTGCAATGCACAATCACTCATGACCAGAGGTAAGAAGGAGCACGACAACCGGAACGCCCACCCGGCGGCTCAATCCGCCACCGGCACCGTTCTGATTGATCTGACGCTGCGCACTCCTCGGCGCACCCCGTCTCGGGTCCCGTATTCCAAACGACCTCGTTGAAAGCCCCGCCCGCCTTGGACCTGCCTACATAGTATGCCTACTGCTTCCTCTCGACAAATCAGCCTTGCAGGAATGTTGCATGACAACGCCGACGAACGCAGGACCCAGTTCGGCTAGGTACTCGAATCGAACCCAAAATGGACCTCCCTTGTCCTCTGCTGCTCCACGTCTCCCGGGCCTGGCCTGGTGCTTGCTTATCTTGGATTGCCGACCCACTCAACCACATCCCGGATGCTCCCGCGTCTCTCTCTTGACCCTGGGCCGAAAACCCTCGCTTTTGGCTCGACCCTTTTCCGCGGCTTCACACCGCAAGTCATGCTCCGAGCGTCTCAACATCCTGTCGTAGCCTCCCCCTTGAAACCCTTGTGGCCCTTTCTCGCGTCCCCGGAGGAAGGGTGTGCGTTGGTTTTCACGCCTTGCCTATGGCTGGCTGGCCCGGCATCCATCATGGCTCGGCTATGCTGTGTTGCTTTCCTTATCGCGCGTCTCGCGGCACCGAGCCGCCAACCAATCTGGTTGTCGCCTTTGAGCCATTTCCTTCCTTCTCCGGCGAATTGCCTCGGTTTCCGCGTCTTATGCCCGAGTTCACATTGACGAAGCAACGTAGTCTGCCTGTGGGTCTTGCTGCATCGTTGCTAGGTATCATCCGCCCAGAACCCCCTCCAGTAGGAAGGAGCAGGTCTGGAATGCCCGAACCCTTTTGGGCCACCATCTTCTAGGGCATGTCAAAGCCTGACACAACGTCCCTGCCTGTGGCGTGGCACTGGACCCTTACTTCAGTCTTGGCAGTCATCTCAGTCTCAGTCACAATCAGGTTTGCACAGAATGATTTTTGAGCCTTGGCAGTTACAGCATCAACCACGGATGCAGGCTTCAGTGAAGACTTGTAGCAATACTGGGCCTGTGAAAGAAGGCGCGTGAAACCCAATCTGATCTGCATGTCGGGGGCATGACACGTATATCACCATCGTGGACGGAATGTAGATGGGAGGAAGTTGGACATGATGACAATCATGAGTGCAATCACGGTGCAGGATGAGCAAATGGTCGTAACACACGGAAACATCGTCCCGGAGAGCAATCGCCAAATGGTTAGCTGGTGTCGACATCTTAGTATGGGAAAGGGACACTTACTTCCTTTTCAATCCTTGATAGGAAACGAACGCAAGCGCACGGCTCATGTTGAGTTAGTCAATGACGATGTTGCAGAAGAGAGCAGAGTTACTTACTTAGTTACCATATCGAGTTCGTCCACAAGAGCAGGTAGATGTGCGTGTCATCATGTTAGTCACCTTGGAAAAAAAAAATAGCTAGGAGAGGGAAATTGCTTACCTTGATGTTCATTCCTCTCACGTGGGCAATGTGTGCACTCGAAGTCAGCGAATTGAGGGCTTGTTAGTTGATGGGGAAGAACTTACCTTCTTGATGGAGAAAAAGGTGATAACCGTATAAAGAGTGGCGGGAGTACAATTACCCTCCCGCAACAAGGGACTAATGATATTCTGACTGTCGACATGTTGGGGGAGGGTTGGGAACAAAGAGCGACTACAGAAACAAAAGAAACGGGAAATAGGGAGTAGGAAACAGGAATCAGGAATCAGAGACGACCAGCACGACGAGAGCGTCTGCTGATGAAAACAAGGCGGCGCGGGGGTCGGGGTGACACAGGAAGGGGTTGCGGCAGGCTGGGGGGGCTAGGCTTACCATGGGCAAAGGAGGGGGGCGTCCAAGAAGGGGGAAGCTCCTCACCACGAGCGGCGAAGTGAGCCTTGGTAACGTTCCGCGCAAACTTGCGCAAAACTGGGTCAGGCGACATGGAAAGGGGATGAACAGAAGCAACAGAAGGAACAGGGGTAGAAGGAACAGGGGGGTGAGAAAAGGGAACAACAGAAAGAAGAGAAGGAGAAGAAACAGGAAGAACAGAGGGAGAAGAAACAGAAGCAACAGGGGTAGGCTGCGAAGAAGTATCCCATTCAGCCAAGGCTGCAGGAATGCGGGCAGAGGGTGTGGGCATGTGCGTGAAGGAATAGGAACTGAGGCGATCCTCCTCGAGGGTGGAATCCCAGTTCGATATGGTGTGAGGGGTTGGGGAGTCGGTGGAGTAGTCGTAACTCTTATCGGCCGACGGCTTCATTGGTATACCACTGGCCACAAGAGCTTTGAGCTGCGCAAGCTTCAAGTCACCATCTCGGTCGAGTTCAATTGCCCGAAGGCGCATGCGCTCAACACTTCGATCGATCGTATCCATCTCGCGAGGAGGAGGGGTACAAGAAGGGGCAGAAATCAAAGAACAGTCAGAGGAAACGCAAACAACGGGGGAAGAAGGACAAACATGAGCAGAAGAAGAAACAGGGGGGGATACAGAAAGAGAAGGGGAAGCCACAGAACCAGAAACAGAGAAAGCAGAAGAACAAGAAGAAAAAGAGCGAGGCTGGCGAAGGCGAGCCTCGCGTGCCTTGTTGATCTGCTTATCGGCGAATGCCATAAGCTGATCAAAGTCGGGCACAGGGCTGGGAGGGGAAACAAAGGGGTCATCAAGGCAGTGCGAGGACATGACAGAAACAGACGGTGAAGGGGCAGATGAACAAGAAAGGGAAGGGCTCCTTCGAGGAAGAGAACCCATGTAATGAGACATGCTGAGCGTGAACGCCCGGGGAGACAGACGGGGAGGGGTACAGAAAGGGGGAACAGGCGCCGTGAAGCGCGCACAAAAGTCCTGAGAGGACTTACCAAGAGAGGGAGAAGAAGGCGCCGTGATCGAGGGTCGGGAAGCTCTAGTCTGATGTTGACGAGGAGACGAGCTAACGACAGGCATCGCGGGGGGCGCCGGAGCGAAGAGAAAACCGCTAGAGCACAAGGTCAATAAACGCAAGCCACCTTGGGTGGCTCCTCTTGGAGAGAGACCTCATGTGAGAAGAAACATACCTGATCCGTTCCCAAAAGGGAGCGAGAAGAGGGCGAAGGTAGGACGCAGCCAAAGCGACGAACAGAAGGGCGAGGGAACCAAGCGAGGCGACAAAAGTCGAGCTGGTGTTGACAGGGACTTTAACCCTGGAATCCGGACCGGTCTCAGACGGGCGGGCGGGATCCGACGCAGGCGAGAAGTGAGAAGACATCATAGCTGGAGCCAGAGTGCAAATCAACAGTCAAACCGTGAGGAGAGAAGGAGGAGGGAAGTTGGAGGGGGTGTAGAGGAGGGGGGATTAAATAGCTGTGGAGCCAGCAAGGTCGCGTCCCCGGATCACCAAGATTTGATTGGCTGAAAAGTCCCACCCCAGGGCAAAATAAGCTTAAATCGCGTCGTAGGGCTGAACGCTAGGCTCAAAGAAGTAAAAACGGATCATGACAGATCAGAGGGCTAGACCGAATCGGGTCGAGGCATGGGGGCGCGTTTGTGTATCGAAATAGAGTCAAAGGGACAATTACAAGTAGGCGAATTGGGGGAGGATTGCGAAAAGCGTGTCTTTTGGTATCTAACGCACAATTGAACCTGTATGAAAATCTTTTCGGTGAAAATCGCGTGTCATGGCGAGTTGTTACGCGTTGTAGGTAAAAGAACACCTCTTAGCACGTGGGGGATCGTGGGCGGTGCGAGCGAGTATCGTCGAGCTATGGTATCGGTCGTCGATTCTCGTTGATGAAGCGTCTCGCGGTCTAGATGCCATCGCAAAATTTGCACCAGGAGGAAGCCGTTGTCCGGTACATCACTCCATATGAGTGGCTTGGTTGCGCAACCTTGACGCATTGCGGGCAATGGTTAAGTCGGTCAAAGAAAACGCCGCATTTTGGTCTGGAAATGGCAGCGCGTGTTGGAAATGGAAAACCTTCCAGGCAACATGTCTTGATTTGATGTTGAAATATGCTTCTGAAAACCCCGAGACTTCCGACTTTGTTCTGCTGTAACTCGTACCTCAGTTGGGTCAGTAACGATGGAGTTTCCACTCACCCAGAGGTGAATGCCTTCCTCCGCAACCAAGTTGAGCCTGCCCCAGACCACCTCCAGACACGCGCAAAGGTCATCGAACAATTCTCTTGAAGATGAATCACATGGTTCCATCCAAGAACCGACAGAAATAAGCCACCGGGCGGGATGGCGACGACAAGAACATGCCCTTTCCAGCAATGACACGGTCAATGCGAGGGACAGACCCGTCACAGCAAGTCCAACAAGTCTTCTATTGATCCTATCGGTTCTCTAAACCTACAGAAGCAGCCCCCTAAGCCGAGTGCTAGACCACCAGTGGCGTCTTCCGTCTCATCGAAGCGGCGACCCCTTTCCGGGCGTCCAAGTCGAGCCCGCGCCGAACCCGCCACTCGACGATGGTCCAATACTAACAGCACCCGGTGTGGACGGAGTAACGGCTGTTCCGTGGGTAGGCAGGGGAGGCGGTGTGTCTGTCCTCTGGACGTCCGCAGCCTGTCCGCTTCTAGCAGGTGGTCGGAAGTTGACGTCTCGTCCAGCACGGTAGATGTCTTGCAACATTGGTTCCAACACACCCGCGTCTTCGAACTCCAAGTACTTCCGGTATAACTTCAGCGCCGTTCGGGCATCTTCGATCGAGTCGTGGGTCTCCAGCTGGATGTCTTCTTTCAACAGATACCACGCCAGAAACGCCAGCGAGAGCTTCCGAAGACGAGACTTCAAGAAGAACAGGTCAATGGTATCGATGACCTGAGACCGTGGGATATGTATATTGATCACTCGAAAATCCTGTTTGAGGCCGTGGCCGAGGAATTTGCAGCCAAGGTTCAACAGAATCCAGAGTTTCTTGTACGCAACCTTCAGGGGTACAAGGTTGTGCTTCGATACGCGGGGATCAAGATCCTCGTGGGTAATACCAGAGTACGACGTCAGGTAGTCGACAATGGGCTCCCTGATGGAGATGTAATCATCAATGAAGGGAAGACCCTCGTCCTCCCCTTGGCCACGGACGACGGAAGCTCTCGCAAGAGCGTACACTATTGGCCTGATCGTTTCTCTTTCGCCATCCGAGTTCATCTCGATTTCGGGCTGGCGAACAGCAACAAACTCAGTGTCCAGGGCCACAATGCTGTCAGGCCCGGGCTGTTCACTGGCCGAGTCGAGCGCGCGATAAGTTTTGCCATCGATGTGGGGGCTAGCTGTGGTCAGCGAGCCATCTGTGACGGGGAAACTCTCAAGGGTTTCAAACTTTTTGTCCTCGTATAGCAGCGAGGTGTCGATATTCTTTTGCCAGTCCATGTCGATTTTGTTGTTCGCCTCCTTCACTTGGAATGCTATGACCGACGGCATTTTCCAACTAGGGTGAAACGAGAGTGCTTCTTCAGCACTCACAGACCGAACAAGAAAGTCGTTGAAGAGATGCCATTGGCTTGCCTCCGGTGCTGTGGGCTGGGCATGGGCAACTGCATCGTAGTCAGCTTCGATTTCACACGACCGAAGGAAAGATCTTACCATTGACCATGGCAACCAAATGGGGCTTCTGGCCCGGACCGGGGTCGATGTTCATGGCCATTCCGATGAGCGAATACACAGTAATGTTGTGGATTCCACGTTGGAGGTGAAGCTTCAGATCTTCCCCCTCGTAACAAAAGAACTGGCCGTGGTCTACTATGACGCCAATCTCCTCGGGAAGGAAGCCCGGCGTGGACCAGTAACGCCTTTGCTCTGCGTTTCCGACGGCGGTATTCAGCATGAACACTGCGGGAATATTATGGATGGTCTTCCGAGTTGCAATGGTCTGATAACGCTGGCATCGACTGCACCAGCCTTTGGATGTTGTCTCCCTCTCGACACTTGATTTAAGGATCTGCGAAAACGTCACCTTTGGTGCTTTCTGGTTGCGGCCCGTATTCTTCTATGCGCGATTAGTGGTATGAACTGAAAGAGGACTGTTGGCAAACATTTCAGAGCTCAGAGCGCAAAGTACCGCCCATCACCTGCTCCAGCCAAGAACGAAAGCCCCTGAGGGTCCGACTGCTTGCAAAAACTGAGACCTCAACTCACCCCTGTTGTTTGCGGGTACATCAAGTCGTTCACATAGGTCGACCCAGGCCGAGTATATTCGCTTCTGCAGTTCATGCATCGAATTGAACTTGTCGCTGACGTCGCAAGCATCTTCAAATGGTCAGCTACCACAGTATTCAATGCAGCCGCTTGCCACATACCTGCTCCATAAAATTCGAGCCGGGCGGGATGGATCGATAGTCCTGGACTATCTTGTCCAAGAGGAACCGCGTCAGACCCTGTAACATCACCGTCAAAGTAGACCCATTGGGGTCTTCCTCAAGAAGACCAAGTGGGCCAGCTAGCAACATGTTAGTGTCCTCTTATGCTTCGCGAATTCAAAAAAGAAGAAAAAAAAGAAGGAAAAGAGCAGAGAAGAAGGGGGGAGAAAGGAGCAACAAGAAATACAAAAATAGAAAAGAAGAAGGAAAGAAGCACTGACCTTGGGGATGGTGGCTAAGAGTCTTCAGCATGTTGGTCGCTTGGCAAATGGACCCGTCAGCTTTCTGGAGCATGTCGAACAAGAAACCCAACTCGCACAACAAGCAGGTATCAGCGACGCATGCGGTGGCTGCGTGCTGGAGGGCCATGTTTCGAATTAGCGGCGTGAAGTGCATGACCTGGAGCAGGGAGTTTGCATAGGAGTTTGCAATATGGATCTCGAGCCCGGAGTAATGCGTTCTGTTGTAGAACCTAAGGGATGTCAGCAAGCGAGACGTTTGAGCTGGGAGACGGGTTATCATACCCAAAGTCGAAGTCATCAACGCCGAACTTGCTGTACTTGATCTCGACGTTGCGGTACATCGGAGGGCATTCTGCTTTCGTGGGATCGATGTCCAGTTGCGCAAGAGAATTGGCAACACCATCAACCTTGTCATCGCCACTCGCATTGCCAACCGGGGTTTTGGCAAACTCTCTCGCCTTTTCGCTGAGGAATTTCGGCGCCAAAATCCCCGAGGCGTTCCCTTTGTCCAGATTCCGGGTGTCTTCGACTTGGTTTCTGCGAAGGCCCCGGGTGTTGCGTCCATACAAGCCCAGCTCCGACTGCTTGAGACCCGCAACGAATTGGGGTTCCAACTTGGTAGGGGGAGCTCCAATGTCAGAGATGAGATCTGGCCAGGCGGACAGTAAGACCTCCCGGTAGTACGGCATGCCGACGGAGTTGAGGGGTCTGGCAGTAGGTCAGCACCAGAAACAATAGATGAAAGACTTTGGGAAGATGAGTTACTGACGTATCAGCAGTCCACTCTATGGGGGGCAGTGGTTCTTCGGGGGTTGCGAACTCCGTCTGTGACGCGAAGTCCACAAAGCGGAGTTTCGAAGGAGAACCCCAGATGTGGATGTTGTATTCTGCGTCCGCCAAAGCAACAGCCTCCCCGGAAGGCGCAATCTCGAACATGGTAAGGTATGTCATAGTGTTGGCTTGCCGTACATTACTAGTGTTTGGATTCATCAGGTCAACAACATGCATTTGCCCACCCTGAGACATGACGATACTCGTTGTTGACATTCTCGGATGCATCCTGACAAAGGCGGCACCAGCGGGAAACGGAATCGGCGACATTGACGACATCTTTTTGATGTCGAAGACATTTAAGAAAGGATCCAACATGTAGTTCTGGCCCTGGCGCAGCGAATAACCGCAGGTGACGATGAAGTCATGCTGGGCGTCCATGTCGCTGATGAGGGCCGAATGAGCGCTCCAACTCTTGACAACCGAGAAGTTGACAGGGTCAATCAGGTCAACAGTGCCGTCTTTGGTGGCAGCACAGATGTATCTGCTTCGTTTCATGAGTTTATATGAGCGCGCGGTCGGAACCTATATTCAGCAGCATCATCAGCAAGACGGCCGTATTGTCTCGTGTATGCCAAACAAACCTGTTTGACCACCTCGCCCTTGGCAAGGTCGACGACGAACATGGTGTCCTGGAATCCGGCCACTAGAATTTCGGACGTCCCCTTGGACGTAAAGCTCATGCATCGTAAGTCTTTCATATCATCGTGTCTGTGTTGACGGTGTCAGGCAGTGATGCAGCGGTCGGAGCAGAGGTCTCGCACCTAATATGCCATATTGGTGGGCCTTTTCGGGAGGCCATGTGTATATCCCTCGATCCCAGCACCACAACGCCTTTGTCGTTGACGAGGATTTGCCTCACAGGGCCGTCAGGTGTCGTGTGTGCTTTGAAGGAGGTGTATCGCTGCAGCTCGCTGCCGTAGAAGGAAGTGACGCGACCCTAACAGCCTCGTCAGTATGCGTTCGCGACGAAGGCTGGCTCGAATGGCTCATACGTAGTCGTTCCCGGTCCACAGCAGGTCCTGAGCCGTGTCAAACGTCATGGTCGTCACGGGCGTCGCCATGGCGTGGACGCCCGGAGGCGGAAAGGGGATGCGAGCGACCTATTGACATTCCAGACGGTTAGTCAAGTGCGCGATAGGGAAAACCAGTGCAGCGCGTGTGCAGGCGATCGCGCCGAACGCAAGGGTGCACCTGGTGGGCAACTCCAGCTGAGGCACGTCTGCCGAGAGAAGAGAGCGTCGCGAGAGCGGACAATGGGTAATGCAAACGGGATCCGACTCACCTCGTCCCAGTCTCCGTCCATTTTGGTCTGCGTTTCCTTGCCCAAATGACCATAGTTTTGGGGGAAGGAAAGACGAAGAACTGATGCCAGAAAACGGGTGACGGACAGGATCGCAGCCAAGAAGGCAACCCGTCAAGAGAAACAAGCACAAAAGCGACTCTGGAGCCGGATCGCGAAGAGGCCCGAAGCTTCGCGCAGCTTAAGCAAGCAAGCAAGCAAGCGGCAAAGCGACCAGAGTCAGAGACAAGGCGTCGCGCCCAAAGGCTAAGCCACTTGCATGAGCCTAGCCAGACAGGGCAGGGAACAACAGAATGTGGGGGAGGCTGGATCACGGTCAGTTGGGCTCTTGGACTGTACTTGTATTCGTACCGTCTTCACGCCCGTTCTGCGTTTTGCCCCTCTTTCTAGGTACGTGGAGGTATTCGAGGTGTGTCGGGATGCACGCCGGGGCACTAGCCGATGTATTTCCGAAATCAGGTTCCCTTACATACCTACTACTACGGAGTAGGTACCTAAGTACGGTACCTGTTTTCAGTTCTCCACGTCTTCACTCCCACGGAACGCACCGAGCCAAGGTCCTGGATGTGACGCCTGTTGATTGACTCGCATACACCCACCCCTGATTGACATTGGTCCCGGCCATGGAAATCAACGTTGTCAAACATCATTTGCAGCGCTCGTTCTTAGCACGCATCCCATTAGCAATCAATTCGTGGCCGGACACGTCAAATTGTATGCCCAAATCAAGTTACTTAGGAGCGGGCGAACCCAAGGTTGCTATTTTTGACCGGTGTCTTGACCGTCTTTTTATCTACCAAGCAAGCAAAGCACGTATCTACTAACACCCACTCAAACCTAAGCGAGCCATGTCGTGGGGAAGTTTCCTAGTCTGCCGCCGTCGACCGTTATGATCGTGCCATTGCAGTAGGCCCCAGCTCGGGATGCGAGGTACAGCATTGCACCCGCCAGATCTTGAGTGTCGCCCATCCTCTGCAGAGGCACCATCTCTTTGGGAACGCTGCCGTCGTTGCTGTAGAGTTTCGCAATAGGCGCAGACATCTCACTCGGGAACACTACTCGTATGTCAGTTCGGCCAATCTTACAAGGCCCAAGGGAAGACTCACAGCCAGGGGCGATGCAGTTGGCTCTGATATCCCAGCGAGGTAGGTTGCTTGACAGCTGTTTGATGAGCAGAGTGGCGGCTGCCTTGGACTGACCGTATGCCCAACCACCAGGAGCATTCTTGTTGAAGGCAGCGATGGAGCTGGTCGAGACGACCTGCGAGGTCTGCGATAGATTGCCCTTCTTGTTGCCAAGGTCCAGCAGCTTGACAAACGCCATGGTTGTGTACCACACCGAGGTGACATTTACATCAAAGGCTCGCGTGTAATCGGACGTGTCGTGTTCAAGGTGTTGCTCAGCCCACTCGGCAGCCGTCATCTCTGCCGAAGGAGCCTTGACTTGGGGTCCACCGACACCGGCATTGCAGACCAAGAGGTTTATAAAGCCAACTTCCTTTTCGATCAAAGAGGCCGCCTCCTTGAGGCTAGATTTATCAGTCACATCGCAGACCAATGGCACGACATTGGGTCCGACAGAAGACGCAGCTTCCTGAAGGACCTCCTTGCGCCGGCCCAGGATGTAGACCTTCTCGGCACCGTTGACGGCCAAGGCCTTGGCCATCATCAGACCGATGCCTGCCGTTTTGTCAGCTTCCGCTAAGGACACGGCGAATGAAGCACTTACCTGAACCGCCGCCCGTGATGACAGCAATCATGCCGTTGACGCCAAACAGAGTGCCAGCTCCAAGAGCGGCCAATTCGGCCTTACCTTCCGCCATACTTTGTTCGTTACGTGCGAGGCGAATGTTTTGTTTTCTCACGCCGCTGCTCAGGCTTACTCGTGCGTTTGATAGCTATTGAAGGGATTACTAACAATACTAATCTCTCGAGCAAAGAAGCGCAATCAACGAGGCTCACTTGTAGGCATCTGCAACGGCGGGGTGTTTTGGATGCCCCTCCAAAGAAGGAACGTCATCCATGTCGCTGCGCCGACCATAACGGCCAATCAGATAATAGACAAAGTTTATGTCTCCCATTTTTGACCATTCCAACAAGCACGAGCAGCGGCCCCATCAATTACGGGCACGGTCGTCGGAAGCATTCCGCCTTATCGATTGTCTTCTAATACCCAGCATCTGAACCACATTTTTTTTGTTCTCCGCCGGCCAGCTTCGAAGCTTCCGACACCCACCTCCCCTCAAACGACAACGAAAGAGGCCAATCATAATTAAGCCGCCGGTCAAAATGGTCAAGAGAAAGAGATCACGCGAGGATGACATTGAACAGAAGCTCGCCGACTACAGAAAAGAGATCTTCCGTGCCCTGAAGGGCGCGAAAGGACTAGAACGTCAACGGTACAGCAAACGCTTGCGCGACGACAAGGCGACGCCCGACAAGGTCAAGAGGCTGGAGCGCGAGATTCTTGTGCTCAAGGTGTGTGAAACTCAATCCTCACGGCGCCCAAGGCCGGTCAGTGTCGCTAACATACCTTTCAGTCCCTTGATCTCCAACAGACCGCCGACGCCCACCTTCACTCCTCGCTCCTTAAAGTCAAGCAAATCGCTGAAAGTCCTGCCCTCCCCGAATCGATTAAACAGGGCATTCCAAAGCCAGACTTATCCGAGGACGAGAAGGCCGCTCTGCACAATGTCACCAGCGGCCTATTTAACCGTGTTCATGTCCGGGAAGCCATCGAGAAGGCGGTCCGAGGCGTCTGCCTAATCCTGAACGTCCCCATACCGGAAAAGAAGAAGAAGGGAAAAAAGGCCGCTGCTGGAGATAAGAATGAGACGGAGGAAGACCAGCCCAGAGAAGCGAAGAAGACTAAGGTAACTGACGCGAAGGACGTGTCTGCCAAGGCCGAGGCCGAGGTCAGCGAGGAAGAGATCCCATTTGACGAGATGGACGACGAGATCCCTCCTGACAGCGGCGCCTCTGACGGAGAGAATAACGAGAACATGGAAGAGGTCGAGCTTGACGAGGACAGCGAGGAAAGGGCCGTGGCCAAGTTTGAGGCCATGCTCGGCAGCTCGGATTCGGAAGACGGGAGCGGCGGCGAGGATCTGAAAGCCAAATACCAGGCCCTACTGGGCGAAGTCGCAGAAGGAGACACCGCAGATGACGAGAGCAACAGCGACGAAGACGATGAGGGAGAGGATGAGGACGCGGTCGGCCAAGATGACTCGGACAGCGGAATGGACTCGGAGAGGCAACGCCGCATCAATGCCGCCAATGTCTCCCTCTCCCCCTCCCCCGAACCGGCATCGCGCAAACAGAAGAAACAGGCTCGTGCCAAGAAACCCACCGGAAGGCCGGGGGAGACGACGTTCCTACCCTCGCTCATGGGCGGCTACATCTCCAACTCCGAGTCCGAGGCGTCGGACCTCGACCTCGCGCCTCCCAAGAAGCGGCTGGGACAGAAACAGCGGCAAGCCATCTGGGAGAAGAAGTACGGCGCTCAGGCGAACCACGTCAAAAAGCAGACTGCCGCGCAAAGAAGCGGCGTGCGGGATAGCGGGTGGGACATGAAGCGGGGTGCCGTCGGTGGAGAGGAGGACGGACCGCGGAAGCCGTGGAAGAAGGGCGTGTCAAACCCGTTGGGCACCAAGCAGGGGAGCAGGAGAGATGAGTGCCGGAGGGCTCCCGCTCCGGAGGGGAAGCCGAGGCCGCCCCCGAAAAGGGATGATGAAGGTGTCCTGCATCCCAGTTGGCAGGCGAGGAAGAAGGCCAAGGAGGAGCAGACTATGGCTGCCTTCCAGGGCACCAAGATCACTTTCTGATTTGTATTTGCGGAGTTTGATATACCACCAAGTTCAAGAAAGTTCAATCGCTGTTGGGTTTCTATCTGTCTGTGCCAGCCAAGCGATGTAGTCCGATAGAAGATCGGACGATGGGGCTCTGTCTAATACTATTGTGGACTGCCTGGCCAGCCCAAGACGGCTCTCACAAGTCGCCGATAACCTAATTTTCGAAATTGCAAACCGCTTTTCAACCCGCATCTAGTATGCCCCTCGCTTCATGCTGCGAGTCGCCGCTGGAAATCACCAAACCCAAATGCAACCTGGGTACTTTCGCTGATATGTCGAAGATCGTGCAAGGAATAGTTGTCGCCGTATCATAAAGCTCATTGATGTATTGAAGCGAGACCGAACTGCCATGAAAGTCGGAATGTCGCTACCGAAACGCAAGAAAGGCAAATATTGCACTTGCTCCTCATGGACCAGAGCTGGAGGATTCTGTAAAGTGCCGAGACGAAAAAATGATCATCTTTCCACTTAGATATGGTCGAAAAGAAAGAAATGTCTGATCTGGAAACTACCCTAGCCGAGGTTTCTTGAAAACCGGGGTTTCTTCTTCTTCGCTGTCGGGACGGGCCCGAATCGGGTTGTTACGAAGTTGCGTCAAGAGATTAAATGTGGCGGGTTGATGACGATGCGTCTGCTGAGTGAAACTGGTTTGAGACGAGCTTGGGTATCCAGTACTCATGGACGAGGGCTCATCCTCGAATTCAGTCAAGTCAATGACCTTCCGTACTTCTGAATCCTCAAATCCCCTCTTCTGTAGCGTCTCAGTCATCTCCGTGGACTCGCGTTGGGTGCGGGAGCGAGACATTGTTGGCGAGCGAAGGAAAAGGCCACTGCCGCTGTCGAAAGATCTCTCGCTTTCTCGGGACGAATATGGGCCTATAGACACCGCCACAGACGGCTCACGTTTCATGTCCAACTCGTGCTGGAGCTGGGTCGGTTGTGGTGTCTGTTCGGGCTCGAAAGAATCCAGATCAATGGGTTTCTCTTTACTCGATCCCGCCACGGAAACCTCATCACCGTAGCTGCTCCCGATACCGTCTTCTCCAAAGGTAGAAGCGTTCGAGAAAGCCGATCCAGAGCGGGCGTTGAGCATATTCGCTTTTGGGGTGGCATCGTTATCCTCCGTTCCCGAGCCATCTTCAGCACTATCATATCCCACCTCAAAGGCGGTGGATAATTTCTTCGTGTCAGTGGTCTTCCTATCGCCATCGGGATGTTCCGCGCCAGTCACCACCCGAGATGCAGTCGCGTTACGTCTATCCGCAGGCATCGCTACGTCTAGAAGTTTAACCTCGTCGTCTTCGTCTATCTCCATGTCAGTTACCGCGCGAGATGCCATTGTGTTGCGTCTTTCCGCAGGCCTCACGATGTCTGGAATCTCGGCATCGGCATGTTCGTCTCCAACTTCCTCACCATTCGCTGACGAGATATGCCTCGCGTCAAACGCCTCACTCTGACGGTAGAGTACCTTGATTGCTTCCAGATATTCGTCTGCGAGTACGAAATCGCGAAGGACTGGCGTTAGGTTTTCGAACTCTGCCTCTTGAGCTCGATCACCTGTCTTCGGCATCGCCGTCACGTTTTCGATGTCCATATAGAAAGACCAGTCGCGGATTGGGTGACGGCCGCCATTAATGCGACACATCTCATAGTCGTAGAACTGAATGAACTCCATTCCCCGAAGCTGGTAAATGAAATCCAACCCCTGCAAAGTCCTGAGAGATCTTGTCAGACGAAAATTAGGCTGACCAGCGGTCATTGATGCCATCCAGTCGACGTGACCAGCAGGCTCGTGTTTTCGTCTTCTATAGCCACTGCCGCTCTCGTCTATATGAATGGTAAGGCTTTTCAGACGGCGCATCTGGCAGAGCCAAGAAGCATCCCAAGCTCTCTTGGAAGCCCATTTGAGCTCTTTGCCTTCCTTGACTGGCTTCTGTGTGAGGTACTGGTTTCCCATCCACAGAAGTTCTACATGCTGGATTCGCTCTCGGCGCGCAGCTCCAATTCCAGTGCAGAAGCGGCCAAACTCTCCCAGACTTGAGAAGGCGAACGTGTTGAGTCCATAGAAAGCGTGAACACCAAGGTAGTGCCATCGTTTGCAGACAGAAAGGAGAGCAAGATGCATATTCGGCTTGATGGCGTAAGTGACGTTGCACGATTTGCCAGATAGGTGAAATCGATGGGGTAAACCGCTTCTGTCGACGTTAGTCCCAGTGGGCTCCTCGGGGGGCATGTAAGGATCGAGACGGCTAATGCAGTGTATCAATTTGCCTTCCTGGATGTAGACCCATTTGAAGATATTGGCTTGAATTTTGGCCGGAAACTGCTCGAATGAGAGGTTGCTTAGTACCGATACCTCCTGAGGTTGCTCGACTCCCGTTTGCTCGTCGTCCTGTACGAACAGCGCCTCGGGTCCGTCACGTCTCTCTGCCGCCGGTCCTTGATTATCCCCTTCTGGTTCAGAATCCGAGCCGTCTCTTGAGTTACCCATCAACAAGCCGCCCAATGCATCTGCTTGAAGCTCGTTGGCCTTAGGTCGCCGAAGTCTCAAGTTCGGATGGACGTTCTCGGGTTTGGAGCTCATGTTTTCTTCCTTGCAGCAAAGCTTGTATATTTCACTGTAAGGTAAGGCGTCTTTATGGCCGGGGTTGGTGATGGACAGATGAAGTTTCTCATGCCATGTTCTCACGGTTCTCTTTTTGGGATTTGGATTCTTCAGAATATCGATCTGTCGGGTCGCCTTGTGCAACTTGGTCTTCAGATCGGTATTCGTCATGGTTAGATTCCGAAGCCTGTCCTGAAGAGCTTCGACTTGCTTTTCGTAGAAGTCAACACCCTGACGGAAATCTCTTCGGCACTCTCCTCTGCAGCCAACACGGTCGAGGTCGATAGGCGGGGGCTGAGGTAGGCTGAAGTCGTCATCATTGTCGCCTGCAGTCGACATGCTATCGTATTCTTCCTCTCCACCATCGGGCTCACTTCCTTCATTCGCTTGTTCGTCCATTTTTTCTGCAACTTCGGCATCGTCTTCATCGTTATAAGAGGGTTCGTCAGAACTAGCTCTGATACCGCTGTGGAGCTCCAACCCATCTTCCGAGACCGCTTCGCCGTCATCGGAATCGACTTCGTCTTCGTCTGGATTGTAGTATCGTCGTGTCCCCTCGCCCTCATGGGAGTTTAAGACGATTAGTCCATTGGTGTGTAGCTCGACCCCAAAGCCCGGCAGCCCCCTAGAAAGGCTGGCTGGAGCAGCATGTGACTCGCCTGTGACCTGAAGATCTTCCACAGTGGACTCCAGAGTAGAGTCTTCCGCTGATGATGAACCGGCAGTTGGTACCTGATGATCGGTAGCGATAGTGTTTACTTGGATCGGAAACGTCTGCACGCTAGCCGATTGGTTGCCATTGGAAGGAGAATTGTCGAATGGAGGTGTGTGTAAACCTCCTGCGGCTAGGGTAAGTGACCGGGGGGGCCCGTCTATTGTGGTCATCGTGAATGACCTGCCAAAGCCAGAATGATATATCTGGAGTTAGTTATCTATGACTAAATTTGTATGCTGTATTTGAAGTAGAAAGGCAATTACGCGACGTGAGCTGAAGCGTGCAGTTGTGTGCGAGACAAGTGATGTGTTAATGTTAATAAGGCAACAAAAGCGAGAGATAGACCAGTATGAAATTGCTGGTAACCAGGGAAGGAGCAATCCAGACGCAGGGAAGGACCGCAATATGTCAAAATAGAAAAACATTTCCTTACCTGAGTACGAAATCTTGCTGCTTACAGGAAGCTTCGTCGGGTAAGCATGCGGAGACGGAATATGCTGTCTCGGTCGAGTATTGCTTGCGGGTCACCACTGAACGATGTGACTACTAATGTAATGCATCTCAACTCAACCTATCACGTTAGGCTCGTGAACGTGTCTGCATATGAGAATGAAGACTAGCTTTGCCGTTGGAGGAGAGAGAGAGAGAGAGAGGCCTATACCAAGGTCCGCAATGGATGAGATTAGTATGCCCTGTTGAAGAACCGAGTATGAAAGGCTGTGCTTGAGGTGCGAGATCTGGGATTCGCAAGTGGTTTTATTGCTGCAAGAAGCTGCTCAGTCGCAAAGGGCAGGAGCGAAGCAGTGCGGAAGAGGGCGCAGCTCCCAAGAGGTAAGGCATATAAAGCTAGATATTTGCCAGTGGCACGCATCCGTTCCTCGTTCTGTAAAGATTACCTACCTACCTACCTAGGTCAGACAGCATAAGACCGAAGGCAGGCGTTGGATAGAAGGTAGGAAGAGACGAGGCACCAACACTATGGACACTTAGTCTTGAAATTGCAGTAACAAACTCTTGCCCTGATTCAACGCCATTCAAACGACTCTCAAGGTCACAGTGATAATCACACCCAAGATACGCAAAACGAGTCACCTTAACATTTCCTGGCTCAAGATTGTCGAGGAAAGAAGCCTCCGGGGATAAGCTGCTCTTGCTAACTATTACGAAGTTTCCCAGATGCTCGAGGCAAGCAATGGCATGTTGGGTGAGGTGCAAAACCAGGCATCGGAAGTATGATATATATGGTATTATTGTTAAGCGCCAGAATCCAAAACCCCGGTGTTGGTATCTACCTCTATAAGATGTACAATCCCGGTTCTGTCCCTTTCCATCCTTCTTTTGGGCCCGTCTCTTTAAGTGAAGTTGCGTTTACGCATTGCTCTTGAGGGTACGGAAGAAGTCCATGACGCCGGTGAAGACGACGAGCAGAATACCGCCTCCAGGACCCAGACGCAGAACCTTGGGCAGGAAACCCTTGTACAGGGCGGCAAAACCCTCCTCCTTGGCGACGGTGGCAACGGCGGGCCAAGCCCAGTTGTACTTGGGTGTCGAGCCGGGAAGCTTGGGGCTGTTCTGGATACGGGACTTGACGACGTCCATGGGGGTGTTCAGGACGGTTCCGAAGGTGCCACCGACGGCTCCGGAAATCAGATCGTTGGTGACCTGGGAGGTCTTGTTCTCGGCCTTGGGGAGCAGCTCGCGGACCTGGAAGATGCAGCCAAAGTAGCCGGCGTTCCACAGGACATGACGCCACATGGTGCTCTCGAGGCCGTTGTACATGGCCAGGATGCCCTCGGTCTGGATAGTCTTGCGGACAACGTCGAGCATGCCGTTGTACTTGCCGGCGGAAGCCTTGTCCTGTAAACGGATCTTGACAAGCTCGAAGGGGACGACGACGAAGGACTCGGTGGCACCAGCGCTAGCACCGGTCAAGATGGAAAGGGACTGGTTCATCTTGGCGATACCGAACATGTTGCGGTAGATCTTGCCCCACTCGTCATTGGCGGCGAACTTGGTCGCACGCTTGGGAGCCTCCATGAGGATGGGGGCGGTGATTCCGCGGTATAGGGTCGCGAAGCTGGGGGTTTTGTAAGCAGGTGAAGGCTCCGGGACGAGTCTAGGCGGGGTTGCATCGCGTACCCCTCGTTGCGGACGATCTTGCGGAAGCAGTCAACCATGCCATTGTAGTGGTCGGCACCAACGCCCTTTCCGGTTTGAAGTTGCCTGAAGAGGGCGTGTCAGTCGGGAAGCGCGGGCGGGCGGGCAGTAGGCAGGGAATCGGGGCGGAGCTCACACTCGCGTCTTGACGACGTCCAAAGGGTACCTGGTAACGGTTAGCTGGCTGGCCACGCGAGTTTGGGGCGCGAGACTTTGGAACCCACATGACCAGGATCTAGACTCGCGGAAGCATGAGCACATCTGTCAATGTATGTTGGAATGGTGTTGGTGTCCTGAAGTACTGACCTCCGAGACGCCGGCAATGGCGCCTGGATAAAGCGGTTAGTATTCTGGGTCCGATATCGCGGGGTTCTTTTGCGAAACAAACCTGCGGCGAACTGGTAGGCGAAGGGGAGGGGCTTGTCGGTCGACATTTTGACGGGAAAACCACTGTGAATTGACGGGATTAGTTGGCCAGAAGGAGAGTAAGACGCGTAGTCGGGAGCATACCAAGAAGCAAAGGGAAAAAAAAAAAGGGCGAATTTGGTGCGCAGGTAGCAGGTAGGCGGGGGGGGGGATGGGATAATACACCGGGTAATAGGTACTTACCTAGGCAAAGTGAAGAAGTTACTCGGTAAATCAACAAAAATCGGACGAGGAGGTTCTTATCGCAAGGATCAACCCCCGGGTGGAAGTCCCTTATCGCCGGTTGCAAATCAGACTCCACTGGGGAAGCGGATTCTTTGACAGCATTCGTGACGTATGATGTCCGTGATTGGTGCTCTGTCTCTTCGTCCCTCTCCCCCGCTCCCCTCTCTCTGTCTGTGTGTGTATGTGTGTGAAGCGGCGTGATTTCGAAGTGAAGGGGTGGAAGGTTTTAACAACTTAGGTACTGATAAAATGCGCTGCCAGTAGTTAGTTAGTTAGTTAGTACTCAATAGGCAGTAGATAGATGTGTAGACTCTGCTGACAAAATATTTTGCACTTGAAGTAGACTGCTAATTCATCAACGGTGTTTCCATGTATGTACGAGGCGTTCCCTTGAAGTTCTTACGATGGAGAAGGGACTGGCCATTGCTCAAGGACACACACAATGCAACCAGGCTCTCCAGGTGCCTACCGAGGTACCTAGTTTGATAGACACACGATAGTAAGCGGCCGAAACTGAGCGGCGCGCATCCGGCAGCCCAGAATGGCGGTTCCAGGTACAGCACTGAGGCGGGGTACAGGAGGCCGGGGTAGCTCTCCACAATGCTCGTCCAAGACAAGGTCGCACACAATGCCAAGTCGACAACTAGGTATACATACCTAGGTACTTAATAATGCAACAACTCAACTACGTACTATCTACTCCCTAGGTAGACCTGCAATTGACTGATGACATACAGGTATGTAGTATTACACGCTAAACTCACTCTGGTTTGATGCACACCACCAACCACAAGGAAAGTGGAACAACAACATTAACAACAAGTAATTACAACCCATCTCGAACGCCATGGTATGCGTAATGTTGCGTTGCAGAGGAATGGGCGGCACGCCAACTCAAATTACCTACCTACCTACCTACCCACGTAGGTAGGTAGATAGATCACAACATCTCAGCCATCAGATGGAAGGCCAACGTTTCTTGGCTTTGCTGTCTCCAAGACGCAACGTCACGAATAGGTACCTACCTAGTCACACACGGACGAACCGGTCAAGACGACTACTATCCTATCCTAGCTAGGTACCTATTCCAAGTATCCCTATCTCACCTATCTGCACCATCCACAAGAACACACTCTATGCTCTAGAGCCTGCCACCTTTCGCTTTACAAAAGGTACGGACGGTACTCCGTACTGTGTGTGCACCTACCTATCTCCCTGTCAGCACTGCAGCTGAACAGCAGCACGCTAGCGCCCCCCCCCCCCCCCCCTGAAGCGAAGCATGCCTGGCCTGCAACCAGAGCACAGGCTCCGGAACGGGCGTCCCATTGGATGGCTGCGCAACAACGAACGAGTCTCCATTGGGCCCCCGGTACAGCCCGGGCCCTGACGCTCACAACTGCTCCTGTCAGTGGCCTGCGGTTTGAATGAACGAATGCCTTCGATTTCCCATCGCCAAAACCCCACCTCCCTCTTACCATTCGAATCCCTCTCTCAACCCGCGCCCTCGTCCCCGCCCTCATCCTCCAATCGAACCGACTCGTCCAGCCATCCAAAATAAAGCGCCTCAATCCGCGACACTGATAATTCTATCAACAACCCGCTACCTGCAATCAATTTCCCTCTACGCCCTTCCGAAGCCCCGGCCTCAACGACTAGGTGGCAACATCGATAAACCCCTCTCCCGCCCTCCTTTTTGGCCTTCCTGACTTCGCAACCGACCTGACGCATCCTTTGGCTCAACTGTCCCAGCCTCGTTCATCAAAAGCCAAAATAAAACACTCTTCTCGCGCTCGGAACCGCACCTTTAAACAAGCCGTGATCCAAGAGACTCACAGCGAGGTGCTATCCAGGTGCTGGAAGGGTCCCTCGCTCACCCCTGCCCATGAGTCACCTACTCTGGAAATATTACTGGGAAAACGATGTCGAAAGGTTTCGGCGTCTACTGGCCCCGGCCGCCCACGCGTCACAAACCTCCACGAGGAGTCCGGGGATAGGCGCTGCATCTCTGGGCGGAAGTCCCGGTCCCTACGGGACCTCTCCCCGGAATCTCAAGACACGCAAGGCCTCGACCGGTGGCATCGGCGCCGCCACCTCCAAGAATATCAACGCAAATCTTGGCAAGGCCGAAATCAACAGTCGCGACCACGCCGGCCTCACCGTGCTCCTCCGAGCCGCTTCTTCGTCCGATCCCGCCGCCATCCTTTTTGTCCAGGCACTGCTTGACCACCCCGCCATCGACCTATACGTCCAAGACCCCGAGAGTGGCTGGAATGCTCTTCACAGGGCACTATACAATGGAAATGTTGCTGTAGCCCGCCTGCTGCTCGAGCGAGAGCGTCGCATATTGACTGAACAGACGCTGGGAAGCTCCGTGGCCAAGGCTGGTCAGCTGATCAAGACCAAGGACCGTGAAGGCAATAGCCCTTTCGACCTGTACAACTCGACTATTGCTGTACGAAACCTCTATGACTCGGCTGGGTCCGATCGTTCCGACCTCGAATCTGACATGGACGACGCCTCCGACGGAGGCCAGGCGTTGATGGGGTCCGTCGCCACACTCGGTGGTGCATCTGAAGGCGAGGAGATCTTTGTCTTTGGAAGCAACCGAAACATCTCACTTGGAGTCGGCGACGAAGATGATCGACAGTTCCCTGAGAGGGTCACTCTGAAACGGCCCGATCAGCTCGTGCGGCGATTCTACGAGGAACACCTTGCAAAGACGAAGCCAACCTCCCACGGGACGACGAATCTTACGGCTGATGACATGGACATGGAGGAAGTACCCGCCTTGATTAGGAACCGGCCTCTTCGGTTTCATGACGCCGTTCTGTCCAAGTTGCACACGGCCATATTGACAACCGACCCTGTATCAAACCTTTACATCTGTGGCGTCGGCCGCGGCGGACGACTTGGTTTGGGCGATGAAAACACCCAGTTCCGCTTTGTGCCCGTCCAGGGCGGTCTCGCCGAGAAGAAGGTGGTGCAAGTTGCACTAGGCCAAAACCACACCATGGCAGTCACGGATGCCGGCGAACTATGGACCTGGGGGTCCAATAGCAGCTCTCAGCTAGGATACAGCTTGCCGCCGCCGGCCAGGCAGGACGAGGAACCTATGAGCACTACTCCACGACAAGTGTTTGGGACACTCAAGAAGGAAGTCGTTGTGGGTGTTGCAGCATCCGCCGTACATTCTGTGGCCCACACCTCGACGTCTCTGTTTTGCTGGGGTAAGAACCTCGGCCAGCTGGCCCTTATGGATGCAGATTCGAGGTCCTTGGAGGTCCAGCCAACCCCTCGAAAAGTTGCTGCCTCGCTCTTCTCCTCACCTATCGCTGCAGTCTCGGCCATCGAAAAGGCGACCACAGTCTTACTGGCCGATAGCACAGTCTGTGTCTTTACCAGTTACGGCTACAACTTTGTCAAGTTCCCCTCCCCCGACGTTTTTGTCAACCACCAGTTCACCACGTCCACGTCGACGAGGTATGGTTCAGCAAGGAACCACGTTAGCCGCATTACTTCTGGCGGTGAGACAATTGCCGCAGTCACCGCAAGAGGCGACCTGTTCACCATGACACTGAATCACAAGTCCGACGCTGCCCCTGTGGCCACTTCCACGACGAACCCCTCCAAGATCAAGGGCGCCGTTACGACACCGCAGTGTGTCTGGAACGCTCGGAAGGATGGCGTCAAGTCGGTAAGCGTTGGCGAGCATGGCGCTGTCATTATATGTACAGAGTCGGGGGCGGTCTGGCGACGCATCAAGCGTGCCAAGGCAAAAGATGCTGCCATTCCAGGATCGTCGGACATCAAACGAAAGGACTTCAAGTTCCAGCGTGTTCCAAGCGTGACAAACGCTGTGGCTGTCAGAAGTTCCACTTTTGGTGCGTTCGCAGCAATTCGCAAGGATTGCGACGTCATGAAGCACCGAATCAACATCGATGAGCAGTCTCTCTGGGAGGACGTGGCATCGTTGCTTCCATTGAGAGGCTTCCAGGCTTCGACGCCAAGCGGCGGTGACAAGGATACACTCGGGTTCTGGAAGGCCGAGGACTTGAAGTACAGGATCGGAGAGTTGGCATATGAACTTCTCAAGAGTGCGGATTTGGAGCACGATCTTCGCTCATTCCTCCTCTACCTGAGTCCGCAGGAGGATCTTAACATGGAGGTCTGTACATCGACTTCCCCGGACATCAAGATCCCGGTTCATTCCTGGCTTCTGACGGCCCGAAGCTCTGTTTTGCGAGACCTGCTCAGCCAGTATCGCAATGCGGGGGAGTGCGAGGTGCCTCAAGTGTTGAAACTCGGAGAGGAAGACGGCAAAACGGTCATTATTTTCGACTCACTTGATTTGCTTTCTTTGGTCAACCTAGTGGTCTACTGCTACGACGACGCGGTCATACCGGCATGGAACCACACCCGTCAAGCGCCTTCTCTCGCGCACAGGTATCGTCATGTACGAAATGAGCTGATGAAGTTGGCGACCAAGCTCGACATGATGAAGCTTGAAGCAGCTGTACGTCTGCAAACGACCGTGGAGAAGTCGCTCGACAGGGACTTTCTGAAGGCAATGCAAGACACCAAGTACTTTGAAGACGCCGATGCCTTGGTTGAACTTGATGGCGAAGAGGTGCCAGTTCACAGTCAGCTCATGCGCCAACGATGCGAGTTTTTCGAAGGCCTCTTCCATGGACGCGCTGGCGGAATGTGGCTTGCAGGCCGCCGTGACGATCTAGGCGAGGAGGAACTTGTCCATGTAGATCTGAGTCACTGTGACCCCAAGGCCTTCCAGTACGTTTTGCGATACCTTTACGCAGACGTCGGCCCCGATCTCTTCAATGAGGCTACTGCAGCGAACATTGATGAGTTTTCAGATCTCGTCATGTCTGTGATGAGCGTCGCAAACGAGCTGATGCTCGATCGGCTGTCACAGATCTGCCAATTCATCATTGCGCGCTTTGCCAACACGAGGAACATTGCCCTGCTGCTGAACGAAATCAGTGCCTGTTCGGTTACAGAGTTCAAGGACGCCGGCCTGGAGTACATTTGTTTGCAGATGGAGGCTGTGCTTGAGAACCACCTTTTGGACGATCTGGACGAAGACCTATTGGAGGAATTGGACAGCGTCGTACGAGAGAACCAACTAGCTTGCTATCCCTTTGCGAGGAGCGGTCGAGCTGAGCTGCTCTTGTTGGAGAAGGACCCCGACCTTGCACTGGACATTGACGAGGAGCGGCGAAGAAGGGTGCGGGAGATGGCTTTCCGGTTTAGTCAACGAGAGGACGACAAGAAGATGTCGTCATCCTTCAAGACCACCAAGTTCGGCAGTCTTGACGACATGGCCGCTGCCATGTCTTCCAGTTTGGATAAAAGTCGACGCAAGTCCAAGGCTAGCCGGAACGAGCCGTTCAGTCCCAGCTTGAGACCCAAGGACTCCCAGGGGGACCTGATGTTCAACATGGACGATGAAGGGCCCTCTCCTCCCACCTCGCCGTCGCAAATGGCTGCCGAGGCCAAGGGTCGATCCGGCATGGAGCGGCTGCCATCGCTGCCAGGCCCTTGGAAAGACGGCAAAGGCCAAGACGGGTCGCCGCAGTTCCCGGTGCAAAGCCCACCGTCAAGCAGACAGCTTGGCGCGAGCCCGTCGCCGACAAATTCTCGCGGGTTCGGCGCCCAAAGGTCCGGCAGCCCATGGGCAGCAGCGTCCTTCCCAACTGAAAAGATGGACTTGCGCCAGATCTTGACGAACACCCCTGCCAAGTCGGCCCTATCGGCCGGCATTGCCGCCCAAAAGAGCAAAGAGGCTTCGCCTAAGCCGGCTCAGCCCAAGGTATCGCAGAAGGAGCGCAAGAAGCAGCAGCTGGCACAGGCAGCAGCACAAGCGGCCCTCGAGGCTGAAGCTCAGCAACCCAAGGCGGCCTGGGACAAGGAAGCGGCTCAAAGCAAACCCGCGCCTTGGAAGGCGGTTCAGAGCGGACCAAAGACATCGCTGAGGGACACCTTGGTCAAGGACTCGGCCAAGGCTGCGCCACCGCTGGCGGCCAACACCAAGCAGCTGCTCTCGGTTCAGAGTTCGACGAATTCGTCACCCCGAAGAGCCGCATCGCCCGATACGCGCTTCCCAGGGCAGTCCCGCGTGAGCAGCTCTCCTGCAGTACCTAGTGCATCGTCGAGCCAGCCGAAGGCAAAGCACCTGGTGCCGCACTCCAAATCGTACATGACGCCAGCGAGCAAGGCCGAGC
Source organism: Colletotrichum graminicola M1.001 (assembly GCF_000149035.1). Classification (NCBI taxonomy): domain Eukaryota; kingdom Fungi; phylum Ascomycota; class Sordariomycetes; order Glomerellales; family Glomerellaceae; genus Colletotrichum; species Colletotrichum graminicola. The sequence continues at coordinate 71,105 of NW_007361067.1, forward strand.
CAATCTTGGGGTTGAGTTTGCAGGACATCATCGGGCAGCAGAAGCGAGAACAAGAGATTGTCAAGGAAGCGGTGGCAAAGAGGTCGATGCAAGAGATCCAACAGGAACAGGAGTTTCAAGAATGGTGGGACCAGGAGACACGGCGTGTACAGGAGGAAGAGGCTCGCAGGGAAGCCAAGGACAAGGTGAAGGAGGGGAGGAGCCAGAAGGACAGCAAACGAGGGAGACGCGGCCGCGGCGGTCCCAAGAGCAAGAGCGCCGGGCCCCTGGGGCAGGAGCAAGGCGCCGGCAGCGGTGTTGAGGCCGGTGGATGCGCGGCCAAGGCGCCCAGCGGGCCGGCGAGTAACTCGCGAGGACGGGGCAGTCGGGGGCGGGGAAGGGGCGGCAAAGCATCAACAGCTGCAGCGGCAGCGGGACACACCCAGTGATAACTGTTTACAGGCGTTTCCGGGGGTGCGGCAGGTGTTTGTCACGGAAGTCAGAGCCCCGGAAGAAATTCCGATTTATGTATGAGGCGGACACTCTGGGCCGAGATTGATGGCAACCAGGCTAATAGACAATATGACGGGATACTAGAAGAAACATAGCAAGAGAAGAAGAACAAGACTGGTTGGGTCCAATTCGTCTGCCGTTGTGTCCTGCCCAGGTACGATTGCATGTCACGAAGAGTCGATTAGGTAGGTAGAGGAGAACAACTGTGGTTGGGTGGGTTGTCCCCGAGGGTGAGCTATACTACCTAGCCTACACTAGGCCGGCTGGTGGCAGCATGTGACGGGAGAAGGGTTGGCAAGGCATACAGGGTTACTCAGGAGGTTCAGGGCTCTCCCATCGGCGATTTTATCGTCATGCCGTGACTGTGGATCGGGGGTTGGTTGTGTGAGGAAGGAAGCGTGTGAGTGGTACCATCGGAGGCTGGGTCCGATCTGCGGAGGTGCTCCAGGCGCATGCGGGGACCCATGATACCATACCGCCTTGTACTTATCAGAGGCCGGCGGACGGGGGCCATGGTGTGGTAATGGTGGTGGTATCGGTACTGATAAGAGATGATGTGCTGGTGTCAGTTTATTGGCGATCCGACGAGGTGTAACGGGTAGCCCATGCGTGAATGGAGGAGATTCTAGGTATTTGGACTGTGTCTGCCTACCTAGGTACCTAGTAATAGTACACTACCTACCTAGACGGATACAACAAGGGAGGGAAGAAGAGGGCAGCAGTGGAAAGGTACATACGTTGCTTGCACCTACTGCGTAGTGTAAGTGTTGACGCCTGCAAGGTGAGGCGGCAACCATGGGGCATCCCATCCTGTGACGAACGGTCTGGCATACGGTACTTGTTGGATACTTTGATGGTGGCTGTTTACAGGCTACCTGACAAGGTACTTGCCAGTAACAGTAACCCCTTGCTCTCTCTTCCCCGTCTCGTCTCGTCCCATCCCCATCATCCCATCCCATCCCATCCAACAGCATGGCATGGCCATCTGGGTAGATGGGGCTGCACTGGTAGCGAGGGAGATGCTCCAGGCCTGCCTGCCTGCCTGCCTGCAGCAGCCGCCCCAGCTCACGGATGCTTGTTTAAGGGTGCCGGTGTGCGCGCTTGCGGAGCGGATAGTGCTGCCGCTGCAGGACCCAGACCCATCGTCCACTGACTGGCATTGTCTACCTGACTCTGCTCTCATGCTAAGGATACAATACACACCACACACACCACGCACGCACGCACGCACGCTTATCACTGGTGAGAGTCAACGCTGGACCCGAGGAGCCGCTCAAGAGATCCATGTCACCCGCAGTCTTGATTGTTGTCTTGTCCCCGTCTTCCCTTCTTCTCTAACGTCTGTCTGTCTATGCTCCCTCCCCGTCTCTCTCCCTCTGTCTCTCACTCTCTTTCTCTCTTCCTCGATTGCCCTACCCTACTTGCCTACCTACCTGCCTAGGTATCAGATTCTCAGAGCCCCCAGGCATTGTTAACAATAACAATCCCTTTGTTGCGCCCATTTCTTACCCTCTTTGCATCATCAATATTGGGTCATTGCATTGAATTGCGTCTTATCGCCATAGCCACCCACTCACTCACTTTCTCTCTCTCTCACTCTCCACACCTCCTCCCCTCTTCGTCTCTTCTCAACCCTTTTCTCTACCTAATCCTGCTACCTATCCATCCCTCTCTTTCTTAACTTTGACTTTTACTTCCCCTCGACTCTTTCCGAGCCAGCATATACCATCTGATCTTTTCCGCACTTGTGCCATTTTCAACCTGCGACCCCCTCCCCCCCCTGCCTTTCCGCTACCGACGTAGGTAGGTAGGTAGGTATACCTAGGTACACCGCCCTGCTTTCACCCCAAATACCTACCTGCACACACACACACACACACTCTCTCTCTCTCTCTCTTCCTCTCTCTCCCTCTCCCTCTCCCTCTTGCCCCACGAAGCAGGTGACTCGATGGCGGAAGGCTACTTGTCGACCATCACAAGCCTCAACCTGTGAGCGGATGACACCGACGTCGGTAATCTCCCCAACTCGACTGCCACAAGACGGTACGGTACGCAAGCTTTGCATATCCAACTTCTGCTGTCCTCCCATCCCTTCCTGGGGAACCCACTACACGTCGCGCACTTACTAGACCAACTCGTTGGCCTTGTTAGTGAATGTGCATACGAGCTTCCTTCCTATACTATACCATACTACACACCCCCCCATCCTACCTTGAGCAACCAGAGGCCAGCTTATGGTCGAAGCCAACGCCTAACTCCTCCGTTCCGCCGCTCTGTAGCCCTGTCTGCTTCTGCCTGCTAACTTAACGCGACACAGCGCCCTTGGCCTGTTCGAGCAGTATCCGTATCGTTATCGCTATCGCCCTCCGTCCTCCTCCGCCCCGTCTCCACGTCGACACGACCCTGCCTTGCCCCGTCGTTGCCTGCCTCGCCGCCACCGTTCCCACATAGCCTCCTCCACACTGCTTCCACCCTCTCGCCGCATCGAGTTGCCCTCTATTATATCGAGCGACCCTCCGTGGGCGCACGCTTCTGGATTGGGGCATCGACGCCTTGAACCGCCCGTTTCTCTTGCCATGCAGGATGGATGAGCAGGTTCGGTGCCAACCCGATTTCGACACCGCCAATCCCCCTCCGCCTACGAAGTATAGCCTCTCCTGCGCAACCCGCACCGCACCGCACCAGCATCCTTGCCTTGGGAGAGAGCCTCGCTTCGACAGCTAGCTACACAACCACATCCGAGACGCCTTCTTCCCTTGCCTTGCCGGTCGCCATCCCGAGACAAGATGCATCAACAAGCTCGCCCTGCCCCGCGGGTCTCTTCTCCTGCTTCCGCCCCCCAGACAAATCCCACTCGAACCAACAACCCGAGAGAGGGCATCCTTGGCGCTCGTGATAGAGCTGGGTCGGGAGCTTCTGGCCGCGATTCTGTCACGGTATCGCCCACCGCTGACATGTCGTCTCCGCCCACCGTATCTGCCGATGCAGTCAAAAAGCTGGACCAGATAATCCAGGTAGGTTCAGGAGCCGCAAGCACACGGGTCAACTAAGTATAAAGACTGACTTGCCCCAAGAACTTTCACACCAAGGCCGCGTCGTTGGTCCTGCAATCGCGCATGAAGCTTAAGCCTGTATATGCGGCTCGCGGATCCGGCAGCAAGAAGCTGAACAAATGGGTGAGTCATGGTCCTTGCATGCTCTCCATCTCCTGCCATTCGCTTCCAGCCACTGACGCTTTGCGCCTCTGTAGTTCCAAATCGAGACGGAAGAGTTCGACGACTTCAAGGAGGAGCTCCGGATCTGGCGAAACTGCGGCAGCTTCGAGAATAAGCCCATGCCCCTGATCATCGAAACCTATCTCGATACCTCCCGTCTTACCCCGAGCCAGAGCCTGGTCATCGTCGACGAGAATGGAAAGCGCTGGGACGTCATGGAAGCTCTGAACTCGTCCGATTCGAGCGACGACGGGCGTCTAGTCCCCTCAAAAAGGAACACGGAGGTGATTTTGGAAAGATGGTGCATCGAGTTGAAGACGATGCCCACCACAGATCTTGACGACTTTGGCCCGACGCTGCCGACGATTTACAAAAAGAGCATCGTCTTCTTTCGGTCGCTCTTCGTTGCAACAAGGATCCTTCCAGGGTGGAAGTTCTCCCAGTCATCGTTGACAAAAGGTGTCCACCCTTCTTTGGAGCCCCGCTGCCGTATCCGAACCGGTGAGCCCGACACTGGCGGTCTTGACCGGCTTAGGCATCCGTTGTACGACGGACGGCCGGATGTCGTGACCGACTACGTTTTTGGCGACTTGGAGGTACCCGTGGGCCGCTTCCACGCATCTGTGACATACAGAAACGAGTGCAACTTCCGGGTAGATGATTCGGAGGCGCTTCTCAGTTCGCGCTTCATGGGTGTTGACGAGAACTTCTTCAAGCCATCACTGCCTCAACGACGCGAAAGCACCAGGAGAAATGACCCCGAGGTCGGATCTCTTCCATCTCACCGGAGAAGCCGGAATCTATCAGATATTCACCAGACATACGGCAGCCTTTCGACCTTCCACGGCGAAGGTGCCCTGGCCACCAGTCCTATATCGGCCCTCAAAGCCGTGAGACCCCCCGGGTCTGACACAAGCTCACCACCGGGATCCGCCCCAACAGGCAACGAACTAAACCCTCCAAACTCACTACCCGTCACCGGCCTCGCGGCGAGACCTTCTATGAAGGGCTTTGGCACCACTGGTCGCCGGCCATCTGTCTCATTTCAGCCTTTCAAGGCTGGCTCCCTGTCGGGATCACCCATACCGCGGACGTTAGATTCCGAGTCACCCGCTTCTCCGGCCTCGCGCGCCGCGGCTCTCAACGCTCTCACCCAGCCGCGCAATCGCACATCTTTAACAGCAGGGATGCCTGCTTCTCTCCGAGGCGGTCCCCCACCGGCCGAGGCCGCCGTGGTAGGCTCGCCGCGACCATCCTCGACCAGCCGCTACAGCAGCAGCTTCACTCATCGCAAGGGGCGACTGTCATTTGGTGGCGCTAGCAAGGCCGGCGATGACGAACAGGGCAGCAGCGGGCGACAGAGTCTGTCTTCGTCTGTGGCCCAGCCAGGATCCGGTCTTTTGGCCGAAGCAAGTGGAGGGGGCAGCTCTGGGTCTCTACAGACTGACGATGACCAGATTTCCGAGTTTCTCAAGGCGCTGGACAGTAAGAAGACTCTCAAGAGTTTCGAATCCGGCAAAAAGGGCGAGGGGGCGACGAACCGGACAGTTGCGCAGCTCTCGAGGTTCCACCTCATGAAGGAGTCAAACAATGCGCTGACTGACTCCATGACCTCATCGATGCATATGCAGCGTTCATCGAGCTCATCCAGCCGGCAACTCTCCAACGTTCCCAGCATGGCTGCGCCTGCGTCTGTATCGGTATCCTCTTCGCCCGGAAAGCCCTTGTCCCCACACACGCCTCACACGCCTGCTGTTCCTTCACGACTGAGCGAAAACTCGATCATCAACTACAACACGAGCCAGCCGCGGAGCGAGCGAACCGACCCGAGTGCGGAAAACACACAGCTCGCCAGGGAAGACACCATGACCCAGGACGGGACCACTGCTATCGACATTCCAATATCACCCAGAATTGGCATCCATCCTCGAAGGTCAAGCTCGGTGGCGCAACAGAACCGGGCTACGGTGGACGACGATGACGGGGACCTTGCCTTTGCCGCGAATCGTAGCATAAGCCTAGGTGCGGAAGACCGCGAGCCGCCGACGCTTAGCATGCTGTTGGGTAGACAAACGGCAGCCGCGTCATCATCTCATCAACCTGGCACTTCACTGCAACCCGCGTCCGAATTGCCGTCCTCGGGCTCAGCAGACATGATGAGGCAGGGCTCCTCGGAAGGCTCTAAGCCCCCGGGTGGCCTGATGACTGTTGCCCCTTCAAGTTCCCCCTTTGGCAGACGCCGGTACGCCGGTATGCCTTCGGCGGGCGGACGAGGCCAGACCCCCCCTCAATCATCAAGAGGCAGCTTTACAGGTTCCAGCGGCCGATACGCACGCGGCGAGCACGACCTAATGGACGAGGAGCCCCTTCTCTTCGACATGTCAGAGATGGACGCGCAGTCACGGAGGAGCTTGGAGGAGGGACGAGGCGGCGGCAATGTGGGATCTGGGTCGGGAAGCCGCGCCGACTTTGAGCCTCGAGGCATTAGCCGACGAGGCTGGTGAGCAGAGAGGGTTCACCACAATGATGATTGCTTGCCAATGCCATGGCAAAGCAGGGCTAGAAGAGCCAGCGGGTTTGCTTTTTCTCATACTATTTTTCCTCTTCTTTTTTCTTTCCGGGTTTCAAGTTATACATGGTGGCGAAGTCGCATCAGGTCATAAGGTCCGGATTGGCCCACTTGGTGAGTCTATGGAGAAGCCGCCACAGAAACGGACGTTTCCTTACATTGCAAAGATATACATGATGGGGGTTCGGCGAAGGGGAATTCCGGCGTTGGACTGAGACGGGGATGATGAAAGACTTGATGTTCCACTGCCGGCAAAGAAGACTGGCTAAAACACGCTTGGGAAAACCAAGAGTTCTGCTCCAGATACGATAGAGAATGCACAAAGACTGGCATGTACACACAACAGTGCAAGCAGCATGGCGTACCCGTCGGCGGGAATCGTCAGGCTGACGCAGTGAGGTTGCGGCAAGTTCATGTGTGAGTATCCAGGTATTGGACGCAGTACGTAGTGCCTATTACCGTCTTGGCCAAGGTTAAGTTCCCCGCAGCTGTTTGTGACATGGCGCAGGCCAACATGGGGGGGGGGGGGTAACTGTTACGGCTGTTACGTAACTGGGTAGGTAGGTGGTAGGTAGAGCCATCGACATGCCATGTCGAGGTATTCGCATACAAAAAAGTTGAAGTGTGGTTGGCTACGCACGCCTGTGCTTTGGGTATGTATATAGTAGATTGGATGGGAGGGGATATGTCGAGCTATGCTACATGCACAGTATCTATCCACGGGCGTGACGACGCGCAGAGGCAAAGAGCAAGACTCGAGAGAAAACGTCCGCGTAACTCATCGGCGGCTCAGCCCGGCTGGATTGATGATGATGACGACGGTTAGTGGAGTGCCCAGGTACACGCGTATGTACTGTATGTACCATGTCGGCTGCGCGGCATGGGGAGGTACATATGTCAGCATCCCTCCCCCACTAGCTACCTACCTACACTACCTACCTAGGTACGTATCGTATTGGATAAGGTAGATGCGTAGGTACTGTACGGAGCATATCTCTTACTACACTGCCATCACTGTCAAAAGTCTATTGTCTGTGTCTGTGACGACTGTGACTGTCAGTCGGTCCGTTTGTCGCCCCCATATCTACCTGACCTACTTACAAGGTTAATCAACTCGGCCTGACCTGCCTTACGCACACCCATTGCATTGCTCTGCAAGTGACGTTACCTAATCCCGCTCACTACTTACTGACTGTAGGTACCTAGATAGTAGGTAGTGTACTGTACAACGTCCGTTCACTTCAGCTAAAGCAATACCTACTATACTAAACCTACAGTGGGGTGGCAAAAGTATCTGACTGCACCTACTTACACTAGCTACCTGTATTTCTACCCCCTTACTTTATCTAGCTACAAAACTATTAACTTTTTAAAATATATAGTAAAACTATAGTTAAAATAAAGCTCTAAGTTTACTAATTAGTATTGTGTATACTAACCCTGTGCTTTAATAACTGCCTCTAAGCGCTGTGGTATTGACTTAATTAATGACTGAATATGCTCCTATGGGATAGTATCCTATGCTGCCTGTAACTGCTCCTTGAATTTACTAATATCTAATTTGTTTTTCTTAAGATTAAATGCTTTTAGGTATATATTTTATAGGTTATTCTTTATTATCTGCTAGTAATACTTAATTAGGTTAAGATCTAGTAAGTAAGGAGGCTAATATAGCTAGGAGATTCCCTTATTTAATATCTACTTAGTAGTTTTCTTTAAGCTGTAAATAGTAGTGTTATCCTATATAAAATAATATATGTTATCTTAGTTAGGAAGATAACCTTTTTTTTAGGTATAATATATAGCTGTTAGAGCTATATTTATTCCTTTTGCTATTCTTATCTCTTATAAGAAAGATAAGCTTACTTTAGCTAGTCCTTTATACTATTACTTAGACTATAATAGATATATTTACCTTAATGTGGCTTATAAGGTTAATAAATTACTTATCCTAGCGTTCTTAAGGTAATCTAAATACCTAAACAGAGGGAGATAAGGTGTTGTTCTAGTAAGAGCTCTTATTAGAGAACTAAGTCTAGTAAGGAGAATAATTAGCAAGAGAGTTAAAATAAGAGGCCTAAATAAAAATAGGAGTACCTTTATTAACTTTTTAACTTTTAGTAGCTACTTTTTTATAAATTTAAGCCTTATGCTTACTGCTTCCTTTATAATAAATAGCCTCTTTATAGCTTACTATTTATAAAAGTTAGCACTATATAGAATCCTCTTAATAGTAGAGAGGCTAACTCTATAGTTCTACTCCTTAGTAAGCTCTTAGTACGTCTGCTAGAAATTAGATTAGGCAGATCTAATAATAGCCTGTTTCTCTTGCTTTAATAGTTTCTCTAGCCTGCCTTTTTAGGGTAGAGACTAAAAGGTATAGTGTTATTAGAATTATTAAAGAGTATTAGTTACTATAGTCTTTAAGTAACTAAACGCGTCTGCAGCTTACTAGTAACTAAAACTAGCTGTAATAGAGGTAATAATAGTAATACGCTAGTGTTTAGTAAGCTTATCCTTTACCCTACGATTTGCTAATAATAGAGAAGAAAGTAGCTGTAAATTACCTATTTTTTGATCTTGTAATAGGACTTTGAAGGAGGAGAGATGAATTGAGGGAATCGTGACGCGACGCGTTGGGTGGGGTGCGGTCGGATACTTTTGCCACCCCACTGTACATACACCAACAGCCACACGACCAGGCTCCAAGGTGCCAGCCTGCCTGACTTGGTTAACTCGGCTCCCTCCCGGCAAATCAACCTCTCATTCACACAAACAAAACACATACACCCACGCATTCCCACACTCGTCGCGGCAACATCCCCCCCCCCATTTGCGCAACCCTTTGTAGCGCCTTCCGTTTCTCGTCGACTTATAATCCTGACACGAAACCCCTCACGAGATACTCCAAGTGACCAGACCCGATCGAACCAGCTTTCACCGACCAAAGGTCACTGTAGCGCATTCGCAGTCGCTCGCAGCATCTGCCCGACATGTTTCGAGCTGCCGCAGCTGGTCCTTTTGACGAGGGCGTCGGTACGTCTGTTGCGGTCTAAAACACACCTGTCGCCACCAGTTGAGAGAGAGAGAGAGAGAGAGAGAAAGAGAGACCTTGCTAACCTGTGTGGCCTTACGTCATCTAGCCAAGGCGACCGACGAGAACCTGACCTCGGAAGACTGGGGAGCCATCATCGAGGTCTGCGATCGCGTTGGCAGCGACCAGAATGGGCCCAAGGAAGTTGTCCAGGCCATGATCAAGCGCCTAGCGCACCGTAACGCCAATGTCCAGCTTTACACCCTCGAGGTGAGTTGCCCGCATTCCATGCGTCGTCCCCTTTGCCCTCAGCAGCATGCCAAGTGTGGCGAACCATCACTGATCTCGTCGCCCCTGCTTCTGTACAGCTCGCAAATGCTCTCAGTCAGAACTGCGGCAAGAACATGCACCGCGAGCTCTCTAGCCGAGCCTTCACCGACGCAATGTTGAAACTAGCAAACGACCGAAACACCCACACCCAGGTCAAAGCCAAGATACTCGAGCGCATGAAGGAGTGGTCCGATATGTTCAACAAGGATCCCGATCTCGGCATCATGTACGACGCATACTTCCGACTTAAGCAGAGCAACCCCACCTTGCAGCCCCCTTCGGCGCCGCAGAAGACGGGCCTGACTGAGGTTGACCGCCAGAAGGAGGACGAGGAGCTACAGATGGCCTTGAAGCTGTCGCTACAGGAAGAGGAGAGGAAGAAAGCCCCTGCCGCGTCCAACGCCGCCGCCTCGTCATCTTCCGCTGCCCCTGGATCGTCGGCACAGGCCGCCCAGCCGCAGGCTCACTCCACACCCGTGCCCGCAGGCACGACGGCTGCTACGGTTTCAAGAGTGCGAGCACTGTACGACTTCGTTCCCTCGGAGCCGGGCGAGCTCGAGTTCAAGAAGGGCGATGTCATTGCGGTGCTCGAGTCCGTTTACAAGGATTGGTGGCGGGGTTCGCTCAAGGGGAAGACGGGTATTTTCCCTCTTAACTACGTCGAGAAGCTTACGGACCCGACCCCCGATGAGCTGGCACGCGAGGCCCAGATGGAAGCCGAGGTGTTTGCAGAGATCAAGAATGTCGAGAAGCTGCTCACATTGCTGAGCACATCAAACACGGCGCCCAGAGAGGAGGACAATGAGGAGATCTCGGTAAGTCGGAAAGAGTAGGACGGTTTATATATGACGAGCCTGGTACTAACAGCGGTTGCCCAGAAACTTTACCACCAGACGCTAGCCATCAGACCGAAGCTGATCAAGCTCATCGAGAAGTACTCGCAGAAGAAAGGTAGACATGCCGCTGTAGTCATTTTGCTCGGATAGCCCTGACTGACCACAACGCAGATGACTTCACACAGTTGAACGAAAAGTTCATCAAGGCTCGCCGTGACTACGAGTCGTTATTGGAGTCGTCCATGTCGCACCCTCCTCAACCAAGCTACCACCAGTACTCTATGAGACCGGGCGCTGGCGGGTACCCCAGTGGTCCAGGAGCAGGATACCCTGCCCAAGGTCCTCAGGGGCATCCCCAGCAGCAGCAGCAGCAGCAGCAGCAGGAGCAGAGATTTTACACTCCTGCACCCCAAGGTGAACTACCTTGATTGCCTTGCTCAAATGCACAAGTTTAACTAGTCTTGTACATAGACCAACCACAATACCCCCAGTCCACGCCCTCGCCGAATTTCCAGCGTCCAGCCCAGGCTACACCTGCCCCTTTCTACGTAGCCGGTGCAGAAGTGCCATCAGCGGGCGGTCCGTCTCACAACCAGCAGCAGTATCCCCCCCGTGACCAGCGTCATCCGTCCACCGGAAAAGCCCAGGTGCCGTCGATTGATACATCGCCCACACCGCCAGCCAACGCCTACTCTACTTACACCGTGCCCCCTAACCAGAGGCCTCAGAGCACCTACGGCGCCCAGGAGCTGGCGACTTCAGTATATGACTCGCCCATTGCTGCCCACAACCCGAGCTCTGCTGCAACGTATACGTCCTCCGTCTACTCTCAGGATGACCCGTACAACAATAGCAGCCCTACCGTAGGCAAGTCAACGGTGCCCGCGCCGTCTTCTTTCCAACCGTCGGCACCACCAGTTGGACAGCCCTCTCAGTCATCTCAACAAGCACAGCAGCCGCACTATCAAAGTTACCAGCCATCTGGAGCTCAGGGGCAGGGTAATTATAGCAACGCCCCGACTCAGGCCCCGCCGCCTGTGCCGACGACGGCAGCACCGCCCGTTCCTGGCCCCGCCCGGTCGGAGGTCTTGACACCGCCTCCTCTACAGCCTAGCGGCGCGGCCTATGATGCCAGGCACAGTCTACCCAGCCAGAGCCCGTCACAGCCACAGTATCGAGCATACGTTCCGCCGGGCGCCGCCGCTGGTGATGGACCGAGTGCACCACCCCCAGCGGACTATTATCGGCAAAGCGGCGTGTATTAGATAGTGAGGCAATGACTCGAGAACGACCGAGCTGAAAACCTAGCCCATCCAGTCTAGTGAGACTTTGGGGATATGTTTAGGAGCCGCGTGGAAGGACCACTGGGTAAGTAAGGGAGGGCATATGATTGTTTAATGGGTAACATACATTCATTTCTCTGGATGTAAGCGACGGTCAGCGACAGAGGCAGGGAGATTTTTTCTTTCACCCATCCATTCTTTCCGGGAGATATTTTGATGAGTTGTCGCCGTGTCCCATGAAGTATCGTGCTGTGTAGTCAGCGGCCTTGTGTGCGATTCATTTCCTGATAGGGGATGAATACTGCGGATTGTTCAAAGCTCCATACCCCAGTTTGAGGAGACAGACTGTCGGTTTGTAGGCGGGGAGGGACGATGGCCCGCTGAGGCGGTGAATGGGAGGATTTATACATGGCGCACAGGAATATGTACCATACTTTTCGTCGTCCACGCTGTTCGGGGTTGTGACGTGACCGAAGCTCCTTTGCATCCAACGCCTGTTGCCGCCCGACGTTTGAGCCTACGACGCCAACTTGGCAATCACAAATGGTTCGTCGCGTCAATGTCTCGTGTGGAAATCATGTTTTCATTTACCGTTGTCTCGTCAAGATTAAAATCAAACACTTTCCTGACGCCGTAGAATTCCGTCTGTTCCTTGCCGAAGAGCATCGCTCCTCCCGTGCAGTGGCTTCTCGGGAAGACGGAGCGCCATCCGCCATTGCTCCCCAAAAATGGCCGATCATCTGCCCCTATCACATCCGAACAGAATTTTAGTTGAGACATGTAGACACCCACCTAGCAGATTTTCATCCGTCTACCAACGCCGGCCAAACATTTCATGTTCCATCTTTTTGGGCGCCCTCCTGGCCTTACCGGCCAGCAAGTTGGTCTCCGGAGAACCCTGTCTGCTGGTCCTCGCAGAGGTGCTACGAGAGGACGGCTCGACGTAGCTGTCGTCGCCACGGGAGACCGCATCGGGTGCATCGCGGCGGAACAGGTCCATAATTTCCTTGAAGCCGAGCTTGAAGGCATCCTTCTTCATGCCTCCCTCAATAGCCGTCTCAGCAAGAAGACGCTTCTTCTCCTGCAGCGCGAGGATACGCTCCTCCACCGTCTTCTCGACGGTGAGCTTGTAGACAATGACGTCAACTGTTTGTGTAAGGCGATGGACTCGGTCAATGGCTTGCTCTTCGACGAACTAGCGTATTGTCTGTCAGCTTAATGCGTTGAGAGGGAGAGAGAGGGTAAGAAACTTACGGGGTTCCAGAAGGGTTCTAGGATGATGACGCGAGTGGCTGCCGTCAGGTTAAGTCCCAGGCTGCCGCACTTGAGACTGCACAGCAGGATCCGTGTGTTCTTATCGTTACGGAGACGGTGCAGACTGGCCTCCCGCTCGTCGTTTTTCATGCTACCGTCATAGCGAGTGAACTTGAAACCCTCCTTGCGAAAGAAGGGCTCAACAAGATCCATCATGGAAGTGAACTGCGAGAACACGATGAATTTGTGTTGGTCGACTTCCTTATGCAGAATTTGCATCATCTGACGGATCTTGGCGGAGGCTAGGATGTGAGACACCTGGCCGTCAGGGTTGTAATTCGTATCATTGTCAGAATGGAGCTCCAACTCGTCCACGCCCATGTCCTCTTCCGATTCGGTTTCGCTTTCCGAGTCGGTATGCGATGACTGCGACGCATCAAAGTTCTCCTCCTTCACCTGCGATGCTATCGCTGCTATCGAAGGGAGGCTGTCATCGGATGCGTAACTCTCTTCCACGCTTCGCCCACGTCTATCCTCATCGTCTTTAACAACGAAGCTGTCAAGTTGATTGCCGTCTTCTTCGTTCTCGGATTCATGATCAGAGTCGTCGGATCCAATCCAGTCGCCGCCGCCCTCGGCGTTCTCGTCATCCTCGCCGCCGGCCTTCCCCATTCGCAGTTGGCAACGCTGGTCCTCAGGTACGAGCCAGCTGCCATCTGCTTCTTCGTCATCACTGTCGACAACAATGTTCCTGTTTCTAGGTCGGCGTGCTCTAGGCTTGTATGGTGTTCCGTCCTCAGCCTCGGCTGCCGCAGGCTTCTTCACAATCCCCTTGACTTTGCCCTTCTTGTGCTTAGGCTTCTTTGTCTTTGGTGTCTCATGTTCCTTGAAGTAGGCCAGATCATCATAGCATTCTTGACAGGTATCTCTATCGCTGCTGACAACATCCTTGGGAAGGTTTCGTCCACAGATACTGCATGTCTTTGTGACGATGCCCATTCCGCCGAACATGTCGGCCAGAGAATCCATGTCTGCCGAGGAGTTCTTGTTGGATGTGTCAGTGGACAGCGCATCCTTGTCCTTGTCGAGCTTGCCCTCAAGCAGCTTGGGGTGATTGCAAGCTTGTCTGAGCCGCAGAAGAAGGACCAAGGCATTAGCATAGTCTACCTTCCCCTTCAACATCCTCTCGATACTCTCGTCGGCTCGAGTTTCCAGTCTGTCGTAGAAGCGGCGCTCAGCAGGAGAGAACATCGTAGCCACGGTAACGACCTTGCGCTCAGTGACCTTGAAGCCTGTGCTAGACTTCTCACCGTCCTTCGTCGGCTTGCCACCTGGATTGAGGGCCCCCTCCTCTTTGAGAATATCCTTGGTACGTCGCTTCATGAAGCACCGTAGAAGACTGTGGAGGCGGCGAATAGCAACATGTCCTTTGCCGTTCTTCAGAGGCTTCTCAATCTGCTCTTTCCATTCCTTCAGGTCGTCATATGGCTTAATCCGCAAGAACTTGATGAGGGACTGCAACTCTTCCAGATTGTTCTGCATTGGGGTTCCCGACAAACACCAGCGGTACTCTGAACGCAGCGCGTAGCATGCCTTTGTCGACTTTGCATTGCGGTTCTTGATGGTATGTGCTTCATCAAGAACCACACGCCACCAATGAAGGCCAAAACATCCTGCCTTGACGCCGTTGTCATCCTCGGACGAGTGGCCCCATTCGGAAACCAGGACTTGATAAGTGGTCACAACCACATCGTAGGCGGCAAGGTCCTTGAACCTCTTGGTGCGTTGTGGCCCATGATGAACGCAAACATTAAGCCCGTGATTCTTAGCCACCTTTTCCTTGATTTCCGACTCCCATTGCCTGATCAACGCCAGGGGCGCGACTACAAGCGTCGTCCTTTCGATGCCCTCGAAATGCTTCTTGTAGCCTTTATCGCCTTTGGAAGGCTTCTGGTTGCTAAGGATCAGGGAGATGGTTTGCAGAGTCTTACCAAGGCCCATGTCGTCTGCCAGAATACCACCCTTTGGGACCTTGCCTCTCTTGACTGGGCCAAGCTCACGACCTCGCATCCACTCAACACCTTCAACTTGGTGGGGAAGGAGCTTCACCTTGAGACCTTCCATAGTACCATCATTGACAGCCGCTTCGGCTTCCTTGTTTTGAGTTTCCTCATCGTCCGACTCCATGCCGCCCTCCAACAGTGCCTTCAGGTCGGCTGAGGCTTTCGCCGGATCGGTATAGAACTCGGCTTCTCCAAAGCTGCCGGGAGGTCTGTAGGTGGAAGGGTTGGCATCTGGACCAATAGAGCTGTACAACGTGCGCGGGTCCGGTTTCTTGTCCTGATATAGGGGAACAGACGGCATGGCTACATTTTGAGGTCTATGGTGCTCGGGTCGAGATCTACGTTCGTTGAAGACGCCTGCAGCCTTTTGCTTGAGAGAGGAAATAATCTTGGTGGGATGGCCAAAGACCGGCTGGTGTGGTGAAGAATGTAAAGGATCGCGACGTTTTGTGTCCGAGAAGAAGGATTCCAATGCATCAGAGGGTAGCGTTGATTTGTTGCCTGAGCTTGCGTCGCTCTCCTTGGAAGTCGGTCGAGATGGGTGCTTGAAGTCGTCCCGCGTAATCTCTACCAGTTCAGGGCTGACTGAGCGTTGGATCGGCTGACTGCGACGCGCAGACGTGTTTGGAATTGCCGCCCGTGAGTTCGATTCTGGCGTTGTCGACACACGCATAGCGTCAAATCTGGCTGCGAGGGCATCGGGTTCGAAAGAGGATGAACCTCGGCTATCGGATCGTAATGTCCCACGAGAGACTCCACGGAAGTCTCTGGTAGGTGTGCCTGTTTTGGGCAGTTGGCGCGCGGTCGAGGACTGCGAGTCCTCGTTTGGGTTGATCGGGCGCAAGGGGCCCTTGGCCGGATTCCGCTGGTTGACCATTGATGTGTAGCTTAGCCGTGACCAGTCTTGATATGTATTATCGGACTGCAGTGGTTGTCCTGTCTGCGCGCTGGCTCGAGATGATCCGACTGCGCTTCGGGTCAGAAAGCGAACTTGGCTCGTCTGGTTTTCTGTCGTTTCAAAGTGGAGGGGTCAGATGTTGACCTTCGTTGGAGGGGGGAAACAAGCGAATGTGGGCTGTAGTAACGCCGCAAGAGCGGGATCAATATAGCTCCGGCAAAGTGAGGAAGTATGCCGATAATGAGGTCCTTCTTTATGACAGGATGGGTTTCACCTTTTTGGAAGAGTCCAGAATGTGTAAACATAACAAGCCGCGATTGTTGGGAGGGTTTTGATTCAACGTGAACGGGATGTGCTGTTGATACCATTTACCAATGACATAACTTTCCCCAGCAACGGGTAGGCAACCAGACGCCACTAGGCAGATGTGGGGCAAGAATCTACCTAGAGTCGAATTAATGTGTGGCGGTGCCCATTCTCGCCAAGTGCCGCCTTAGCAGGAGACAGTGCACGGCTCGCAGTTGCACTTTGCGCCTCAAACCCGGGCCGCTTTTTAGAGTCTCACAGAGCTGCCTCACATGCCAGTAAACCTTGCAGAGCACGATTTGACGGCTTCGCAGTCATGCAATCATTTTCTAATGATCTATCATCTAGATGGGGTATCAGTGTATGGATCAAAACCAACACGCTCCTTCGCTTCCATCCTCGCCCTCAACCGCTCTTCTCCCGTCAGTCCCGTGGTTGATGATTCTTCCAAGAAGAAATTCAGGATATGATCGTGCATGGTTAGGTGCGGTGCCTGTTGAAACTCTTGTAGACTCGCCAATCTAATCAACATTTCCATGAGGGAAAGAGAGGTGACAACCGCGCCAAACGGCGATCTTGCGACAAATGACTCCGTATTTTCCATCGCGTGTTTCGCTACCTCCCGAGAGAAAGATGAGACTGACGCGGCTGAACCCGTAGCTTTGACGGATGGGGACGACTGCAGTGACAGACTCTGAATCTGCGCCATGAATCTTGTGTCTAACGATGCCCTCGAACGACGGGAACATGTTTTCGGAGACGTAGCTGCTGATATTGGGCCCGAGCTTGTGTCCAACCTGTGCACTTCCTCCCCAAGATCTTCTTCTTCAGTCTCACTGCTCTCCGAATCGTCGTCATCTTCAAATACTTCCACAGCAAGCCATTCCGGATCTAGGTGGCTGGGGAAGCTCCTACAAGAGGGTTTGGTAGACAGCTTGGGCATTTGCTCCAGCATGTCCAGCGCCGCACTCTCTTCTCGAAGCTGGCGATCGATGTCTTCCTGCTCATCCACAGCCTCTTCATTCTCGGATCCGGAAACTATAATGGAGTCGGCTTCGTCGTCGAATGCCATCACTTCTTCTTGCATATCCAAGGGTGGCTTTGCATGGAGGTCTCGTTTTAACAACAGAACGGGATTGTTGTCTGTTCCTCCTCCACCAATATTGAGGATTCGGCCGGTATCGGCATAGAACATCTTGGAAATTTGATGGATGGGGATAGACTCGCGAATGCCTGCGCGTCTGATGTCGTCGTACGGGGCGGCCTCATCATCGAGGTCGTCGTGGGCACGGCCATCGTCCAAATTCTCAATGATCTCAAGGTGGTAGGCATACTCGTTGCGCTGACCCGAGCCGTAAGCATTTGACCTGCGGAATCGAGACTCGGTGAATCTGCTGTGTTGGGCCCCTGACGGTTGGAAGCCTTTGTTGGGATCAAAAACGTGTCCTGTCGGTATCCGACACAGCCGAACCCTGGCTTTATGAATGACCTCCTGCCACAAGGGTTTACGCTCTTTCTCCCCGAGACCATACGGCGCCGAGGTATCTTCGGATGACTTGTTTTGTAGTTTTTGGTGGGTTTGCGAATGACCTTCTGGGTGTGCCGGTTGTGTTTCGGGTGTTGTCGAGGCGTGACCGAGGAACAACATGTAGATGGACAGTGTGAAGACAGGTCCTATCTGCACAGGGCGAGAAGGATCAACGGCGAACTGGCTATCCCCATATGTGAGGAAAGTACCTGCTTGCAAGAAACGTGACGGCGATACACCCGGGGACATGGAAGAACTGAGGCTCTCCCCTGATGCAGATATGGCCATGTGCAAAAGGGGGATATCGTTGTCCAGCTGATTCAAGAGGTCCTTCATATCATCGATGATCGCCCTCAGTTCCTCAAGATGCTGTTCAGAACCCAGACTCTGCGGTAGGGCTTGGCTAGTTGCTTCGCCCATCTGTGCTGCCTGCTCAACGCGGCGTCCAAGAGCAGCGATACTCCGCCTAAGACTCTTGGCCAGAGGCAACGCCGATTCCAGGAAGGCATTGCCTCTGCCCGACCTAAGGAGCTGTTAGCCGGTGGGTCGAGGGAAGTCGATTAAATAGGGACATGTACTTGAACTCTATGAGATCTATGGCAGGAGAAACGATCCGCAGGGTACGTTAGCGTAGTGGCCGCGGTGCCAAGGGCGTGGTCTCTCACCTTGATCTTGCTGTCTAACCTCTTCTGAAGCTTCTTGATCTCTGACCGAACAGCCCTATCATCGACAGTTTTCATAAGGCGTGAACACTGAGAGAAGGCATAGGTCGAAGTCAAGGCAATGCCCGACCTGATGGCCATGTTCATTGCCTGGGCTCCCAGTCTAGCGAGTAAGGCATCCATGGTTGTTCAGGTTCCATGCTGGTGCTGGGAAAGCCTGGTCATGAGTAGATTACCAATGCGGCAGAGGGCTTTTTTCCGTTTGTGTGCAATCAATAGGCGAAGTCGACCTTCTGCCTCGAAGAACTAGCACAAAGAGGTGATATCTTCCTGGTGCAAGTCTTGGAACCAGGATACCTCAGGCAGATTGCCAGAGGTGAACCTGGTCGGTGACGGGATCGTAAGGCCTAGCAAGGCGTGGAAGCTCGCCCCTCACTGCAATACTACTGGAGTCTGAGCCCAGCCCAGCCCAATTGCAGTGCCCGATTTGGGCAGAAGGGGTTGGCAACATCGCACAGTGCGAAACGGGCAGCCAGGCCCGCGCTTCTCACGTGAACTCAGGAACTCTCCCTTCTATTTATTTTTCAACCCATGGGTGCACGGACCCCTCTGTTAGAAAAACGTATGGAAGGCGCCCTGTACCCCTAACAGGGCGCACATTTCCGACAATCCCTCGACGCATCTGTCCTCAACACCACCACTTCAGGACCCCTTTCCTCTTCAACACCACACAACATCAATCAGATGCACACCACATCGAGCGACTAGGCAAAGGCTACTTCTGGAGAGTTCAAGCCGATGCAAACGACACACACTTTATGCAGCCCCGTGCAGCTGCAACCGGCTGCCCTAGGTTTTTCTCCCTCTGTGGTTTTCCCTAGGGTAGCCCTGGAATAAGGAGAAACTGAAGCAATCAGTGCCGTATTACGGATACTTGTCAGTACTTGTTAGGAAGGGGTGGGAATCCGGCCGGGTGAAGGATATCTTGGATTAATGGGCAGGAATGGAAGGCTCAGGGGGCTGGCGGCCCATTATGAAGGCATATCCAGAAGGAAGGAACACACCGATCGAGCCCATAGGCACTTTAACGGAAGGAACAACAACCAATTTGACCTCCTAGGAGGTTAGCGTCGGAATATTACAATAGGCCGGTTCCGGCTGAGTGCTTTTTGTATATCTCCTTAGCTAGCTGCCCTAGGCGCCCTTTGTCCTCTACAGGAACGTCCCGGCGTTAAATATTACAACAACAACAAAAAAAAAAAATCACGTGAACTCAGCGAGGGGCATTCATCGTGCTCTGGGTTTTGGAGGAGCAAATTACCCCTCAATCGAGGCACGCAACCGTGGACAGTGCCACAGTGTCAAGGCAGCGCCGCGGCGACCCCGCCGAACGGTGGAGCCCGCACTTGAAAGCGTTCGTCAGGTCGATACACTTGCAAAACCTGAGCCGCTGCGTTGGATCTTTGCGAAAGGATAATTAAAAAATTTGCCAGAACCGCAAAGGGCTTCGAATAATCTAAACCATTTGACGAGTCGAATAATCAGGAACTTAGTGGCACGTCCAGCCCAAAGCTGAGTCACTAGAATCCAGATCCAAGCCGTAGTCACCTTGTCCTCATCACCTGTTCCATTTGTCTCCCACCGTTTTTGCGTCCCTGCCTTACCTCAGGTACTGAAGTCACTCACTGCCTGCCTGTACCTGTCACCTTTGTTGCCGCCACGGGAAAAATAAACCCTCCAGCCCCTCTTTAAATCTTTCTTGGGGCGCATTTCGTTAACATCCCATCCCACTTCCAGCTCTGACCGCATTCTCTCCCCAACCCCTCGATCCCGCTTCCACTCTTTCACCACCTACTCATCTTACTCTTCGATAATCCATTCCATCCGCCCCGCTGCAGTCCATCACGATGTCGAACCTCAACTCGTGGGAAGACGATCCTTCGGCCCAGGATGACAACCTGTCGCGCCAGGCCCAGCAGCAACTTAACCTCAACCAACAGCAGAACTCTCAGCCCGGCACCTTCCGCCCAGGCGCCTCCTCCTTCACCCCCGGAGCTCAGGCATTCCAGCCCGGTCAGCAATACGGCGGCTACGCCCCTCAATACCAGCAGTACTACAACCAGGGCTACGCTGGTGCTGGCGGCTTCCCTCAGTACGGTGGTCAAGGTCAACAAACTTTCAACCAGTACGGACAGGGCAACAACTATGGTGCCTATGGCCACCAGGGCTACCAACAACCCTACGGTATATTTCACATTGGGATATGACCTTCATCACAATCACCGCTAACACGAAGGACTCGTAGGCCAGGGTTACCCTCAGTACGGCCAGCAGCAGCAACAGCAACAACAACAGCAGCAGCAGCAACAGCCCGCCCCGACCATTGCCAAGCGCCCCGCCGATGCCCCCGCGCCCGCGCCCGCGCCCCAACCTACAGTGAAGAAGGAGGGCGGTGCCAAAGTCTTGAGCATTGGCGGTGACGCCCCCAAGCCCAAGGCGAAGGTCCTTTCCATCGGCGGTACTGCCCCGCCTAAGAAGGAGGAGAAGAAGGAGGAGTCTGCTAAGGAGGCCGGCGCCGCCGCGGCCGAGGCCGGAGCCAAGGCCACGGCTGCCAAGGCGATTGAGAAGACGGGTGCTTCTACTACCAAGTCCGGAAAGACCTCTCCGTCCCCTTCTTCCGGCCGCTCAAGCCCCTCTGCAGGTGAAAAGAAGACCGCCGCGAGAGATGTCGACGCCGTTCAAAAGGAGCAGACTGCCGACGTCGACGAGGCGACTCTGAAGGAAATTTACGGAAAGGAGCACGTCAACATCATTTTCATCGGGCACGTTGATGCCGGAAAGTCCACTCTGGGTGGCTCCATCCTATACAACACAGGAATGGTAGATGAGCGGACAATGGAAAAGTACAAGAAGGAAGCCAGAGAACTCGGCAACCCGTCTTGGTACCTCTCCTGGGTCATGGACTTGAACAAGGAGGAAAGGTCACAGGGTAAGACGATTGAGGTTGGCAGAGGTTACTTCGAGACCGATGTGCGACGATACAGTATCCTTGACGCTCCCGGCCACAAGACCTACGTGCCCAACATGATCGGTGGTGCCTCGCAGGCTGATGTCGGTATCTTGGTCATTTCAGCCCGTAAGGGCGAGTACGAGACCGGCTTCGAACGTGGTGGCCAGACCAGAGAGCACGCTATGCTTGCCAAGACGCAGGGAGTCAACAAGTTGATTGTTGCCATCAACAAGATGGACGATGCTACTGTAGAATGGTCGCACGAGCGCTACCAGGAGTGCACGTCCAAGCTGTCCCAGTTCCTTAAGGGAACTGGTTACAACCTGAAGACGGACGTTTTCTTCATCCCCGTGGCCGCCCAGCAGTCAATCAACATTAAAGAGAGGATTCCCAAGGGCACTGCCGATTGGTACGACGGACCCTCATTGCTTGAGTACCTCGATGGTATGAAGGCTCTGGAGCGCAAGGTCAACGCGCCTTTCATGATGGCCGTCGCAGGCAAGTACCGCGATATGGGCACCATGATTGAGGGTAAGATTGAGGCCGGTGTCATCAAGAAGGGCATGTCACTTGTCATGATGCCCAACAAGCAGAACGTGGATGCCTCGGCCATTTACGGCGAGACTGAGGAGGAAGTGCAGGTTGCCCAGTGTGGCGACCAGGTTCGCATCCGTCTTCGAGGCATTGAGGAGGAAGACATTATGCCTGGCTTCGTCCTGTGCTCGCCCAAGCGCTTGGTGCACAACGTGCAGACATTTGAGGCGCAGATCCGCATCCTGGAGTTGAAGAGCATCTTGTCAGCGGGCTTCAACTGCGTGCTGCACGTCCACGCTGCCATCGAAGAAGTGACTTTCGCCGCCTTGCTGCACAAGTTGCAAAAGGGCACCAACCGCAAGAGCAAGCTGCCGCCTTCGCACGCAAAGAAGGGAGACAGTATCATCGCTCGTCTGCAAGTCATTGGCGGTGCCGGCTCAGTGTGCATTGAAAGGTTCGAAGACTACCCGCAAATGGGTCGTTTCACCCTCAGAGACCAGGTTCGTTCCGCTCGCTCTTGCCTCAAAGTTGCTCGCCCGACGGCTAACATATGAGAATAGGGACAAACCATTGCCATTGGCAAGATTACGAAGCTGATCACTGACGAGGCTTCTTAAATTGACAATGGGTGACGCGAAAACAAGACTCAATTTCGGGCGAGAGAACCGAGCCGAGTGTTTCTTGAAAACGGCAGGCGCGAAAAAGCATTCGCAACAACAAAAGGATGAAGGTGTTCTGGGCCACGACCGACATGCATAGAGATGGGGCTGGATAGCGTAGAAAGAGGAGTGAGCGACGTCATGAAGTGAGGGCGGCAATGCCGTGACACGGACGGACGCGACACAACAGACTCGGCATGACAGGGCCGACCGCAGATAGCATTGTGAAGGAGGATTGGGGTAAGTGATGGGAAAGATGGATCGATCCAAAACCAGAAATCAATCTCAAACCGGACAAAACACGCACATGACGATGGCTTCACGTTTTGACCCTGTATGCGTGTGTGTGTGTGTTTGTGTGTCTGCGTAAGCGAGCTAAGGTAGCAAGAGTTGGGATTGTCGGATTCCGAAATGACTATCTGGAACCATTGTGTATCCCGAAAGATTCCGACAAGTAGGACATTCGCGGGGCTGCAATGCCAAAGAGTTAGAGAACAATAAGGGTATCCCCAGCCCAGTCGGCGGTTCCGAGATTTTCTCGTGGAGGTTAGGAGCGGGCTCTGGAGTGACAGCCCAATTCGAGAGTACCTGGGCACAAACCCAGGTACTGCTTTCAGAGAGGTACGTACTGAAAGGTTCCGGCAATGGGCGAGTGGGGCGAGTCGAGCGGAGCCGAAGAGACCCGGCACTGACGGAGGCGTACGTCCTAGTTGGCCCTGGTTAGTTTCCTGTTCTGTGTGGTGTAATGCTAATACGGACGCGCCGAGACGACGACTACGTATCGTGGGGTCGATGCAGTTGGCAGACTGTTCTTCCCCCGCCCCCTCTTCCGTATCTGACTAGCCAGGCCACTCCACGAGATGTTATTGCAATGTCGGTTCTTCATCTTTGAACGTGCCCGGTCAGATGACCCGTTGACCCCATGACGAGCTGTGCCTGCCCGAGACGAGATGATGACCATGTTGTCCATCCTTCTGTTATCTCCATTTTACGAGGTATTCTACCAGTCATAGGTGCTCTCGGAACGAGAAATGTACGTAGTGGGAGGGACATGACATGCATGGCCTCTCTCGAATACAAAGGTAGTAGGAGCGGTACGGCACAACAAAGGATCAATATTCAGCCAACGTAGGCTCTGGCACCCCTGTTGTAATGGTACAGGAGGTTGTTATGGCATGCATGTGGGTTTGCGTATGACCTGAGAGTGAATTGTATCGAGTTGCGACACTCTGCGCATTACCGTATCTTGGAGTTGCAGTTATGATACAATCAACAAGTTGAGCAAGGAATTAAATTGTGTGCGCCGGAAGATGTCGGAACAGCAAGCTGAGGATGAGCCTCTCTGCACGGCTAGCGGCGCCCATTGGGCGAACGGCAATGGGGAGCGCGGGGTAACTCGTACCAGGGCGGGGCGCTCACACACGCGCACACACCCACGCGAAGCGGCTCTCTCCTTTCGATGCAGCTGTCCAACGTCATCTTTTTGCAAGATTGGCCGGGGCCCATCCCACCTACGAGTCTGTGGATCCATCAGATCCAGCCGTTTTGAATCGTACTTGGCTTCCCCTCCTACCCGTGAAAGCCCGATGAAGAACTGTGCTGGTTTGGGGAAAAGATGGGGTGTGCGTGTAAGAAGCAAGACAAGACACCCGTGAAAGAGGGGAAACCCGGGGGGCATGGCATTTTGTTTTCTTGCATTGCATTGCCGCGATGCGTTGGCGGGGTTGGCTTCACACGAAGGCAGAAAACTAGTGCTGTAATCAATCACTTTGAGATGGTGTTCCTAAACATTATCGTGGATGTCGTTTCAGCTTGTTCTCTTTGCCTGTAGGTTACGGATACTGTTTGCCGCTTGGACGAACCGAAGGGGCACACACTTTGGGGGTCATCATAAAGCTTTAAATTACTACCTTATTTAGTAACACAACGAGAAGCAAGACGAGAGAATCTTTACTGCGCTGTACTGCAATTAGTCTGCAGAGCACAAATAAAAAAGGGTAGAGGGGATTCGGACAGAGACACGGAGCTTTCGTAGGCGCATGGAAGCCATGCGATTAGGTAGACTTTCCGCGTAAGCGCTGGTTGGTTACTGGGTCGAGCAAGATGGCAGGGTAACATGCTTGCAGAGCAACCCAGCGGGCTCGCAGCGAACTCGCGCTGCAGCGGGGAGCAGCATCTCAAGCCAAAAGATCAGACCGAGAAGGAACTTGCCTATTACCTCCTTGTCGAGGCCCGTCTCAAAGCCTTGGCTTGCTTCTACTGGGCTTGTGGTTGGGCTGAGGTGGGCTGAGAGCGAGGGGGCGGGGTGAGGAAGACATCCTGACTAGGTACAGATACCCAGGACCCGGGCAGGGAGAGGACAAAGGCATGATGACGGTACCTGTAAGAAGCGGGTGTGAGTCTAGGTAGGTAGGTACTGCATCCCTACGTACGTACGTACGTACCCCTTACCCATGACGAGACAGCAGACATGTGCCTCGCGCTCTCTCCTCAGTCAGGTACGGCACGGAACGGATACTGGACGGGTTGTCCCCAGCTCTTCCTGCTGTTGTGTATTTTTATTCTTCACGATACACGCTTGATTGTTTTTGCATCTTTTTCTCCAGCTTCTTCCTAATTTTCTTTTCTTTTTCCTTGGAAAAAACCAAAACTGGATCAAATCAAATCCATACCTACTTCGTTCTTTCACACCCTGACTCGGCCACGTTCCTCAGGGCAAGGGCAAGATACAAAGACAAATTCAGAGAATAAAAAAAATTTAAGTTGGTTTCTGACTTCAACTGCCTAATGCATGGTTTCGTAACTTTGGCCGCGGTTAATTGGCTCTTTGGAGGAACAAGATTTGAATCGATCATCATGGGGGCTCGTCGGGTTGGGTGCCGCATGGCCACACAGACATGCATACTTAAGGCTATGTACCTACACCTCTCCCACGGGGTACTTGGGTACTGGCTGGTGGATGTGCAAGGGTAATGGTAGCATTTCTTCTGCAGGTGCATTGTCCTTCCCGGATCTTTTCGACCTCGACATTTCAAGAAACTGAAGAGGCTTCGACGACCGAGGAGCGTCCCGGAGGCCGCCTGAACTCTTCTTGTCCTTTGTCCTTCCGTCTCCTTCTCCTTCTCCTGCCTAACGAGACAGCCCGAGAGTCGTCCAATAGTAATGCCGCAATCTGTAACCAAACGAACCCGAATCAGCAGAAAGGGACCATGTGCTGCTGCCGCCTTGTTGAAAGAGAGCACGTGCACAAAGACATGTTTTACGTACTGGGTAGGCGGGCGGGCGGCTTCGAGTCTCACACTATTGACGGATCGGATGCAAGAGAGACAAGGTAAGTTAGCCAGCATTCGGGAGGACCATGCCGACACCCACGGAGACAGACGGAAGAAGCCTGCAGGTTGTGATTGTGGGGGAGGCCGCCTTAGGCCCGGCATGTGCCTGAAATGGGGATTAAGAAGGAGTGAAACGTCTCACCATCTTTGATTACATTCCGGGCAATCACTACTAACAGTGTGTACGCAGTCCCCTTCCTATTACTCCGGCGTAAGCTGGCCTCCACTACATCTTTCGATTAGAGATGGATTTGTCTATCTATCCATCGTAGCCAACGGGCATCTTGCAGCCGGGTCTAACGCCTCCGCGTTATGCGTATTGGGAGGCGCGTGTTAAGTCCTATCGAGACAACATTTAGGGTTCGACGCTACCCGGGGGTATACAGACCGGAAGATTCGTCGTTTTTGGGTGTCAGACGAGTAATGCTTTTGGTTAACGTGCCAAGTTTTACTCGTTCTAATGCGCCAGAGGCGAATATCTGGACCTGATCGAATCTAGTTTCAGTACAAGGACATATACGAGGCGTTCGCGACTAGATCTACCACGTATGTTTTCCACGCTGTGTCAAGTCAAGAATAATGACGGAGTCACAGGCGGAGCTTTTGTAGGGGGGGGGGGGGGGTGTGTGGATGCGGATATGTGCGTGCCAGTGTTCGGATACACGTACTATGTATACCACCTAGGTGGGCAGGTATGCAGCCGCGCGCAGTAGTAGTAGTGTACAATACTGAGAGGGGGAGAGGGAGCAGAATGTGTTGTAAATCGTCCACCGAGAGAAATGTCGAATTGCTATCTGTCTACCCTCCCCTGCCGTGCCGCCAGTTCCCACCCGCATGGCACTTGTCCATCAATCCGTCCGTCCCCTTTCTCGTGTGCTCCAGTAGGTACCTAGCCCGACGTGATATCATGACCCAATAATCAAAGAGAGAGACGGGTCGGGTCCTCATTATCTTTGGACGATGAGGCAATCCAAGAATGCCCTGCACCTCGCAGCACTTGCACTGGTCGACCACACACCCACGCACCCCACCCCTCCCTCCTCTCACCCCTCCCCACACTCACACTCACTACTTACCTACCCAAGGTAGGGCAGAGAGATACATACCCAGTACGTACTTGTCCATCTTCGTACGGATACCGCTGGTCCGCTTCTCCACGAGCTCGCCCCGAGGGACGAAAGTGACAAGCAACAGGTTCGAGTCTTTCCGATCCTGTCCCTATTCCGAACCCGCAACAAGGATCTACGCCCCTCCTCCGAACCCGAAATAATATCGTGGAGCGCCCAGCAAACCACAACTCGTCCAGTCACGTTGTTGCCCTTCTCCCCGCGACTCCACACGCCGCGCCCGTTCTTATAAGTGGGAGACCCCATTCTGGCCTTCTATCCTCGGTTCCAGCCCGGACCAAGTCGCGAAGCAGTCTTGCATACACCTTTGCCCACTCACTCCATACACTCCCATCTGCCTTTCCGCTCCACACTATCCGTACCTCGACACGAAAGTGGATACACGATTCCTTTGCCATCCCTGAAAGCGGACGAGAACCACCAGCCCTGACCCAAGCCATCTTCACCCGATCTCAAAGAACCAGCCCGCCGTCTTCTCAATTCTTTATAACCATGAAGGATCCCGTCCAGAGAACCGCTTCTCCCTACACCGATCCAGCAGTAAAGGGCCCAAAGTCACAAATTCTTCACGAAGGAACCCACGCAGATTTACGCAAGAGTTCGTCCCCTCCTTTCTCGTTTCCCTTTATCCATCCACATCGCCGTACCCTTTCCCGTCTATCGGACATCTTCCACTTAGACACGGGCTCTGTTTCCCCGTCTTGACCTCCCTTACCCTTCATGTAGCCTCGACAAGGCCTCCCAATCATCACAGCCCACCTTACTTGAAGCAAAGAACACACCAGGAGCTAACATGGCCACCGCCAAAGTGATCGCTAGCAACGTCAACAAGACCCCTCTCCACCCTAGTGGTGTTGCGTATGTCCACTTGCTTCCATATCTGGACCTGCGTTGCGAAGGATCCCGACTAACATGGCACATCCAGTCCTCACCACGAGCACACCGAGCTTGGTATGATAGTCTAACAGCTACCCGATCCCCTACGGCGATTGTAGCAGTCCAACACCCTGAGCTTGTCTAACACACCGAAACAGAGGAGGAGCTTCACGAGACCGCGCACATTGACTATGACCGAGTCGCCATTGTACGTGCGAACAGCACACAAAGACAGATTCTGGACAAGTAACTAACCATGGACCAGATCCCTAACGCCTCCGTCGCCGCCCTCTACGAAGATGCTCTCGTATACGAGACTGGCTCTGCCATCACATCAAGTGGTGCGCTAACTGCCTACTCTGGAAAGAAGACTGGACGCTCGCCTCTCGACAAGCGAATTGTCGAGGAGGACGGCTCCAAGGACGACATTTGGTAAGCACCGGTACCCAAACACAGCCATTGCACACATCTGGCCGCGCGCACGTGAGCAGCTAAACGGCTGGTTGCTAATTTTTGAATGCGTAATCATTTGCTAACATTCGAATTTCCTAGGTGGGGTCCTGTCAACAAGCCCATGTCACCCGAGGTAAGACAAACCACACACAGGCGGCACTCTTCCCGTCGGCTGTCTGTTTGTTTCCCGCCTAGCCCAGCCCATCACAGCCCGCCCGCCAGCAGCGGCAGTAGCCACGTCCCCCAGACACAAACATCAAACAGGATCTCGATGAAACAAGTTACCTTGCATTGCTTTGACTTTCTCTCGTCTGCAGCTGTCAAGTTGGTTGAAATACCAGTCAGCGGCGCAAGAAAAGGCCAAGCTTGCCGAGGAACTTGCTATCGATGAATACGTCATGTTTCACATCGACACTGTGACCTTCAGACACTTCCCCCTTTGTGTTCTACGTGGGAGCGATGTGTGCTCTGGGCGCAGATTGCGCCTGAAGAGTGTCGTCATAGTCTTACAGCCCCTCTGTCGCATTGTTACCACTTTCTGTTTCTGCCCCGGGGCGGGAAAAGACGCTAAACCACCTTCCATACCCCTGTCCCTCGCCCCACACCACTTTGGTCGCCTCCACATCACTGCTTCTCCCCGGCACCCAGATCCACAAATCTGCTTCAGCCTCTTATCACACATCTGCTGACACGTGAGGTTTTCTAGGTCTGGAAGATCAACCGCGAGCGTGCCATCGATTACCTGAACACAAGAAATCGCATCTACGTCGTGGACGGTTATGCTGGATGGGATGAGAAGTACCGCATCCGTGTCCGTGTCATCTGTGCCCGCGCCTACCATGCCCTGTTCATGAGAAACATGCTCATCCGCCCTCCTCGTGAGGAGCTCGAGCACTTCCACCCCGATTACACCATCTACAATGCTGGCTCCTTCCCTGCCAACAGATACACCGAGGGCATGACTTCCGGCACCTCAGTCGCTATCAACTTCGCTCAGAAGGAGATGGTCATTCTTGGTACCGAGTACGCTGGTGAGATGAAGAAGGGTGTCTTCACCGTCCTCTTCTACGAGATGCCTATCAAGCACAACGTTCTCACCCTGCATTCCTCTGCCAACGAGGGTAAGAACGGCGACGTCACCCTCTTCTTCGGATTGTCCGGCACCGGCAAGACCACTCTGTCGGCCGACCCTCAGCGTGCCCTGATTGGCGACGACGAGCACTGCTGGAGTGACCGCGGCGTCTTCAACATCGAGGGCGGCTGCTACGCCAAGACCATTGGCCTGTCCGCGGAAAAGGAGCCTGATATTTTTGGCGCCATCCGCTTCGGCTCCGTTCTCGAGAACGTTGTTTTCGACCCCGAGACTCGCATCGTCGACTACGATGATTCTACCCTCACGGAAAACACTCGATGCGCCTACCCAATTGAGTACATCAGCAATGCCAAGATCCCCTGCCGCTCCGACTCGCACCCCACCAACATCGTGCTGCTCACCTGCGATGCTCGTGGTGTCCTACCTCCCATCTCCAAGCTGGACCGCGCCCAAACCATGTTCCACTTCATCTCGGGTTACACTTCCAAGATGGCCGGCACCGAGGACGGCGTCACCGAGCCCCAGGCCACCTTCTCCTCGTGCTTCGCCCAGCCCTTCCTTGCCCTGCACCCCATGCGTTACGCTAAGATGCTCGCTGATAAGATTGAGCACCACAACGCCAACGCTTGGCTCCTGAACACGGGCTGGGTTGGTGCTGGTGCCTCCCAGGGTGGCAAGCGCTGCCCGCTCAAGTACACCCGCGCCATTCTCGACGCCATCCATTCCGGTGAGCTGGCCAAGGTCGAGTATGAGACGTATGAGACCTTCAACCTCCAGGTCCCGAAGACCTGCCCCGGCGTCCCCAGCGAGCTGCTTAACCCCAAGGCCGCTTGGGTCGCGGGCAACGACAGCTTTGAGACCGAGGTCAAGAAGCTTGGCACCCTCTTCAACGAGAACTTCAAGAAGTACGCGAGCGAGGCGACCGAGGAGGTCGTCAAAGCTGGTCCCGTTGTCTAAACTAAAGTGTCGAACCAAGTGCTGCTGTGCGAGCGTAAAGCGTCGTCATTCATGGGTTTATGATTATCATATCTAATCATTTCTTCGGGTCATATTTGGGAAACGGGCTATGTCGACATCGTTCGACATGAACATGATGCCGCATGGGACTGCGGCAGTTGGGATTCTGTTGTTTTTCTGCTGTATAAAAACAGGAGTTTGATCAGTTTTTGGACTTCATCTTATAGATTGAAAATGAAAGCAAGCTTGACGCCATCCAGAGACTCCTTTCTCCCGTGGGCCCGTCACTTAAATTCTACTTCCTCTCCAAGACTTTCGATGTCGTCAATGTAAGAACCCCCGGTTACATCCGGAAACGCATGGCTGGGTTCACGAGCTGAGTAGATTTGTACTACCAATGAGACTCCTCAACTCATCCGTGAAGCTGGTGAGGTGAGGGCGTCTACTTTCTCTCTTGGTTTGAGGCCTTAGACTGACATTAGTGCTTGGCTACACAGATGTAGGGCACAAGTACTTGTGTCATATCATGGTTTATATATTACTTTATGCAGATAGCTGCAACTCGGAGACTCATACCGTCCATCTAACCAATCTCTGGATGAAATCTTCTCGGCCACGATCCAGTTCACGTGCCCAACAGGCGGCAGATGCGGTTCGCTGCCACTTTTGAACTCCCAACCATCGGTGCGGGCGCCGCACGACTTCATCAGTGCTTCGACTTCATCAGGCGTCCTTGTTCGCAGGGCGGAAACATACCCATCAAAGACCAATACGAACGGTAAAATTGGGATGAGGTAGGTGAAAATCAACACCGAAAGCGAGCGTAACCTCCACGCATGGAAGGGCGCCAAGAAGATGCACCCGATGCCAAGGATGGCGGGCATGAGGAAAGAGTATAGGTCGCGGCCCTGCAGTTCGAATATGGCGAATCCGTCCGATGTCTCGAGTGTGTTTTTCAAAATTGCCTTTGCCAGTGGGTCGTCAAAGTGGTGGAAGGCCAGGTTGAAGAGTCGAAAGACCTTCTTGCCTTTCGAGGCATAGCCGTCAACGAGCTCGCGGGGCGCGGCGGCAGCGTCCACGCTGTTGGGCTCGTAGCCAATGTGATTGCTCTTGGCGGCGGCGCGGGCCCAGGCGTCGGTGTTAGGGTGCAGGTCGGTCAGGATGAAGTCAACAGTGGGCTGCTTCTGAGCTGTGAGGTGGCGGTTGACGTGACGCTCGATGGCAGGAGTTGGCCCGCCGGAGCCAGCGCAGAAGTCAATGAAGGTGTAGGAGGGTAGGCGGGGGCCGAGCATGCGCTGAAGGATTTGGGCGGCAACGCGGGCTGGGGAGGCAGTCTGAAGGACGGGGAGTCTTTGGACCCAGGCAGCGTGGAGGCCCTCTTGAACGTGAGCGCGGAGGAAAGACGGGAACCTGTTCAGAGAGTGTGTCAGTTGACTGCGAAGCAGAGGTGAAGCGGAGAGAGAGGGAGTCGATGCAGTCGTGCATACCATGGTTGATCGTCGATTTCGAAGAGGTGAAATCGTGGTATAAGAGGCGCCATCGTGGTGATGTTAAGGCGAGAGTGGTTGGTGTTGCTGGGAAGAGCCGTGCAAGCGAGACAATGTTCGGTATGGAGCAATAGAAATTCTGAATAGATGTGGGCGGCCAAAAGAGATTTACCGCTAGATAGCACGTGCTTCCAAAAGGATTCTGTTGTCTAGCTTGCAGGCCAATTCTAAGCCATAAAGGTTGATGCTGTGGACGGGTCGATGGTGTGCTTGTTCAGTATGGATAGAGGAACAGAGGCGTTGAGTTCGGTTCCCCTAGCTGGCGCGGAAGGCTCGAGGGTGTCGCATTCGCTGCACGTAACAAACACCTTGAGACACCGAAAGATCCAGAACGGGCAGGGATCCCGTCTCCACGTTGTACAGGTACAGGAACACAGTACCTACCTAATTATTAGGTAGGTAGGTAGGTTTGGTTGTTCATTTGACCGTGGGTGAACGACACAGCTGGTACGAGGCTGTGACATATCCACCAGTGTACTACGGGACTGCTCCGTCGGCGATTATTTGGCGGTGTCTACGTTTTGGAGGTAATTGACTATGTGAGGTGAGGATGATGAAATGGAAGATAGCATGACGGCGGGAAGCTACAGGGGGGCGGGGTTTGACAGGGCTTTAGTGGAACACCGGAGAGGGAAGCAGTGGGATCGATCCCTTGGGACTTGGAAGCCAATTCAACCTGCTATCCTCGCCAAGCGTCAACCGCCAACCAGCTTCCTCTTTGGCCTACCTGGATGAAGCCGTCGAGTTTCTGGGATAGACATTCATTGGATGATTTGACATCAGACGATTCCCGACGCATTTAGCATACCCTATTTTGATCAGACCCAATGTAACTGTCTTTCTGCTGCTAATTAGGCACCTTTTTTTTTGCAGACTGAATGAAGCGAAGCCGAGAAGCAGCCCAACCACCGGACTTCATCCCAGGATTTTGATACTTCCTTCAACATACTTTCGTCCAAGCGCAAAGGGTTTCTTTGGAATTTTGAAGCGCCATACGGCTGACAGAAGGATTGCTCGTCGCCTTCACGACCATTGTGGTCTACGGCTTCAACATGGGTCTCATTAACCCCTTAACAGTCCTCGCCGCAGGCATTGTTTCCGTCTTGCTGTATGCCATTTTTGGCCAACCCAAATTGAGGAGAAACGGTGTTCCATTACAGTAAGTCATAGGCGGAGCTTCCCACAGATGGGACGGACAGGTCCCGGTCCAACGCACCACTGACTTGGTTTGCCCAGACGCCCCCCTGGTACTCTACCCCTTGCCGGCAACGGAATTAACTTCTTAAGAGATCGACAAAAGTTGTTCGACTGGTTTGCAAAGTGCGAGCAGCTCTACGGCTTTGAGACGTTGCAGATCTCCGTACCAAGCCTCCCGCCTGGCGTCATTATCAGTGACCCAAGAAATCTCGACTACGTCTTCAAAAATGAGGGCATATTTGCCAAGGGCGAGTTCTTCCAAGCGCGGTCGAGGGACCTATTCGGTCAGCACCCCAGGCGAATCAGCACCGAAGGGTCATGTTTGCTCACACAGATACAGGAAACGGCATCATCAATGTTGATGGCGACCTGTGGAGGATACAGCGCAAGGCGGGGCTGAACTTTCTCAACACGTCAAACTTGAGAGTCTTGACAGATGTGGCTCTGCCAGAGTATCTATCGCGGAGTGTGGCCTTCCTGGAGGCTAAGGCCGGCAAGGGAATTGTTGACCTACAAGCTGTCTTTCACGAAATCACCACACAACTCATGGGGAAGATGGCGTACAATGTAGGTTTCCTTCCTGGTTCAGAGCCACTCAATCCCTGCTCCAGCCAAGTTACTCGTGTGCAAGGACTCTTTCGCTGATGGGAAGTCCCAGATGGAGATGCACGCCGAAGACGATTTCGGCCTGGCTTTCGACTACGCATCCGGAGCAACTGCTGAACGATTTCAAAACCCGCTATGGTTCGTCAGCGAACTATTTACTGGTACCCGGTTGCGGAAGTCTATATCGGCCGTGAAGTCATTCGGACGCAGTATTGTCTCCAACGCAATGAAGGACAGGAAGAGTCGTACCGTAAACGAGAAGCGGATTTTCAAGGATGCTAGCAAGGATAGAATGGGCCATATCTCGGGCAGTCTAATCCAATCGCTCTTGGACTCCATCGGGGATGAGCAGCTGGTCGCTGATGCTGCACTGAACTATCTCTCCGCTGGCAGAGACACAACGGCACAAGCTCTTACATGGACGTTCTACTTGTTAATGAAGCATCCCGAGGTCGTAGCCAAGGTCCGCAAGGAAATCGACCAAGTCACAGGAGACAGCCAGGGCACACTCGAGAAGGCCATATCAAAGCAGGGCAATCCAACATCGATGCCATACACCTTCGCCGTCTTCTGTGAAGCACTGCGCATCTTCCCACCCATCCCCTTCGAGATCAAGCAGGCCATACAGGCGACCACTCTGCCGGACGGTACTTTTCTCCCCCAAAACGCTGTCATTGTATGGTGCACTTGGGCAATGAACCGATCACGCCTCATATGGGGCCCCGATGCGGACGAGTTCCGCCCTGAGCGTTGGCTAGTTGATGGCAAAGTAGCCAACAAGAGCGCCTCGGAGTTCCCCGTCTTCAACGGTGGGCCGAGGACGTGTCTGGGCAAGAAAATGGCAGAAATCATTGCCGTGCAGGTCATCGCCACGGTGGTTGGCCTTTTTGACTGCGTGAGGGTGGACGACTCGACGAGAGTCAGCAAAAGCAGTCTAACACTCCCAATGAAGGATGGTCTACCTTGTTTTGTGCGCCGCAGGGGCACCGGTTCGGGATAGTTAAAACGCTTTTAACGAGATGTTGCACAACTGTGACAATACACTCTCGCGGCGGTGGAGTGATGTCAATTCATTGGGGAAATCATCCATCGTCGAGCAAAATGCGACAATCAAGGAGTGTTTGCAATAGATGCATAAAAAATCGTGAGGCTGAAATAGCAGAACTTGTAGTGTAGCACAACCTGGTTTCGATCCAGGGACCTCTGGGTTATGAGCCCAGCGCTCTACCCCTGAGCTATTGTGCTAGTGATAGGTCTCGCTGTTGGAACATTGGAGGATTCTGCGTTTCAATAGGGCTCGCAGCTCACCCCACTACCGCAGTTTTCGTTCCAAGGTGAATCCAGGTTCAACAAAAAGCGAGAGAAATACGTCGGCAAATAACCAAAAGTAGTGTATTCTACTGGCTCGCCGTGGGTAGTACTTGAACAATCGAAACCCGTCCACTATAGTACACGGCTGCTTGCCTTACATGCCCCGTCATGTCATCCCCTCGTTCATAATTCCTATCTGAAC
Source organism: Colletotrichum graminicola M1.001 (assembly GCF_000149035.1). Taxonomy (NCBI): domain Eukaryota; kingdom Fungi; phylum Ascomycota; class Sordariomycetes; order Glomerellales; family Glomerellaceae; genus Colletotrichum; species Colletotrichum graminicola. The sequence goes on from NW_007361067.1 coordinate 106,479, forward strand.
CACCAGTTCACCGACGCATTAAGTCGCCCGTCATGATGCCCACTCTTGACACTATGCCACCAGCCCGTGGGGACGAACAGAGCATCTCCAGGGCCTAATCTGGCTTCCACAATGTCCTCGGGGCCCTCCATACCCCAAACGGCCGCGTTCATCACGACTCTCCCACGGCCTTCCATCATCTCCGTCGTTCTGATGCGGCTGTTTCCAGACTGTTGAATCTGCGTCTGCACCCTGCGATACAAGCGATCCCCAGACGACGGGGGAAGTAAACGAATGGCCTTTTCACCGACAAGCTGGCAGAACAGATTTGGGTTAGGGTCGCGGTGCAGCGGTGTGTACGTCGGTTCCAACCCGAGCCACACGCTCGAACTGTAAATATCGCCTTTGCCGGCCTCCCTTACGATGCGCGGGACAGGGAGGTCATCCTGAATTTCCGGCGGGAGGTCGGGTATTTGGGCCTGAGCTACATAGAGCTGCTTGAGTTTTTTCTCGTGCAGTCTGTTGAACTCAATCGCCTTGAGAAGGAGCAGAAAGGGCGCGGTGAAGGAGGAGAAGCGCGGCTCCGAGGCGTCTGGGTAACTAGCGGCATGAACGATGCCGGCCAGGACCGCGCCTATCGGGTCCGAGCCCGAAGCAAGCCAGTTAAGGAACTGATTTGTTGTACTGACAATGACATTCGTGTCTTCAGAGAGCTGGGGGCTCATTAGCTCATAGGGCAGCATGTGATGCGCAAACTGGTCCATGTAACTGGCGAACGTGACGGTGGGCCCCCGTGTGAGGGCCTTGGGGTGAAAGGCTTTATCGTGCTTGAACCATTTTGATGATGCGGGAAAGGGACTCTTGATTGAGGATGTCGTTGGTTGTTTGAAAAGACGAGGTGTCCCCGGAACGAAAGCCGACTCTCGGAATTCAGAGATGTCGATGGTGTTGAATGATGTTTTTGTTACTTCGACTGAGGTGATGGTTGAGAAGCTTCGGCCGGTCAGTCTTGGCTTTGGCAACCTGATTGCGCAGCAACAGCCTGGTATGCGAGATACCATTCTCAGACACGGCTCATCTGGAAACGCTCTCTTTTCGGTATGGTGAAAAGTGACGCGTGACAAGCATATGCTACATCATCAGTTCCGGCATGACGCGTGTTTTCTCGAAACTGACATCACGTGGCGAGGGAATGGAGTTGCAAATCGGTGAGCGGCCGTAGCTGGCAGGTGAGAGGGAGACCCTCACCGAAATGGACGGCCGCAGGATTAAGAAAAGACCCGTTTCACCGGGCAGAAGCACGCGCACAGACCACGGTTGTGATTGGGCGTAATCTTCTGTTCTAAGCGGGCTGGGCCGTCTGCGTGAGGCACCACAGTCCACAGCCACCCACCACAACTTCAGCTTTTGCTGAGAGGCCCAAATACCACCGCCGCCTTCGCCCCCAAGAAAATAAGGACGAACAAAATTGTATCGCAACTCAATTTCGCTAAGCGCGCTGACTCCGATCTTTCGCGAAACCCGTCCTCGATCCACCATCCCCTCTATTGACGGCGTCGACCTTTGCGCTTGATATGCGCCGCGTCTGACCCTTCCACACGCCCACCAACTACCCCGCCATATTTGCGCCCCTGCTGGGAATACTACTCACTACCCGATATCCAAATAGCCGTACAGAGAGGCCAGTCTTTGACTCCATCCAACGGTTATATCGCGCGAGCCTACTCGCGCCGCAACCTCTCGCCTTTTAACCCGACACCCCGTCAATACCACCACCTTGGATTACCTCGACGACATGTCCACCTCTTCGGGGGCTCCGGAGTCTTGGATATCTTCCTTCTGCTCTTTACTTGGCCACGAATACTTTGCAGAAGTTTCTGAGGAGTTCATTGAAGATGACTTCAACCTCACGGGCTTGCAAAATCAGGTCGCCATGTACAAGGAAGCACTTGAGGTATGCTCTTCAGGATTTTCTCGGTGTTTACCCCTATCCTCCTAACTTGCCTTATTCGCTCTCTTTGAACCAACCCCCCCCCCCCCCCCCCCTCCTTGTGCTTCTCGGAAACTCCCGCCTTGTAGGTTTGAGTACTAACCGGGTACGTTCAGATGATCCTCGACGTGGAGCCTGAGGAAGACGAGGACGAAGAGGAGGAGGAGGAGGAAGACGAAGAGGATAATGATTCGGGAGACCAAGACCGTCTCGGTCCCAGACACGACCGGAGACAACATAGCCGCATGGCGAGTGACCTTAGCGTCATTGAGTCTTCCTCCGAGATGCTCTATGGCCTGATTCATCAACGGTTCATCTGCTCACGGGCAGGAATCCAGCAGATGAGTGAGAAGTACGAGCTGGGTCACTTCGGCTGCTGCCCCCGCACAAACTGCGATCAAGCAAGGACACTCCCGGTGGGACTCTCTGATATTCCTGGTGAAGACACTGTGAAGCTGTTCTGCCCCTCATGTCTCGACGTCTACGTCCCCCCCAATAGCCGCTTCCAGACGGTTGATGGAGCCTTTTTCGGTCGCACATTCGGTGCCCTTTTCCTCCTCACGTTCCCGGAGTACGACCTCACCAAGCGTGGAGCTGAGGTTCTCAGCAGCGGTGGCGCACGCATCAACGATGACTCGGTCGAGATGATAAACGGCATGTATGCCAAGAACATTGCACCCGGTCTGGGTGCTGGTCGGATATACGAGCCTCGCATCTACGGCTTCCGCGTCTCTGAGATTGCCAAATCGGGTCCGCGAATGCAGTGGTTGAGGGACAGGCCGGACGACATGACCGAACTGGACGAGGCGCGCCTCTATGCGGATGAGCACCCCGATTCGGATGAGGACGACGAGAACATGAACGGCAATGGACGGCCCGCACCTCGGCACCGTGCTCCACGTGGCAATGCCCGCCTTCGCGGGCAACGCCAGGCCCAGAATGGCAGCCCCATGAACGTCGAGACGAATGGTGCGGAATCGGAACTTTGAGAGCCGAGCTGGATACCAGGGATATTTTCGTCCTCTCCATGATCTGTACTCGGTTCCCGCAATCTGGCGATGACAATCGATGGCACACGTGAGTGCTACGCCAAGATAGAGGCACGAATAGTTGTGGACGGGGGATGGTGGAGCGCGCGAGGTAAAGGTCAATACGGATGATGCCCTGCATAAGGTAGAAGGCGTTTAGGAGACAAGTCCCGATCTCTCTCGACGAATGGGCAACGTCGCTGCTAAAGGGGGTGCATTCCGGAAGTAAACAAGTCATATCGTGGAACGAAATACGGTTTCGATTCTCTTCGCAGGCGACAACGTCTGCTGTATAGGCGTAATGCGACGGCCATTGCATTTTTGGGGCCTCGGGAAACAGACTATAGATTGCATGCAATTCGTCGGTCAATCTAAGCAACCACCCACCTTGTGCCCATCGTGATGCCTGCTCATGTATGCGTTTGTGTTGTGTCATGTTTCGAACCGTCGTTTGCTGTTCCCTTCCGTAGACGTCTTGTTCTCATCCGTCTCTTTTCAACATCATTGATAGACACCACACTAGGAGATACCTCTAGACGCTGTCATAATATATTTCCCTGCAACCGACGAATTATCGCGCCAACGAATGACAAGGTCTCATGTCCTTTCATTCTTGTTCTTCCCCAGCATAATAGTTGGCAGTCTTTCATCTCTATTTCACCTCGTCGCACTGGACGAACATTAACTGTTGACACTGTCTCACATCTTCCCTGAGATCTCCTGCTGTCTATCCAAAGCTGGAGGGGTATCTTGGGAACGAGCACATGAAGAGTTGAGAGTCGATTTCCTCCAAATCCGCCGGAAAAGAAGTTGAACAGTGATTCAATGGCTCACGAGAACCAGGCTCGGTCATTCACGTCCTCATATATCGCGGAAATCGGCAGCTGCATGATGTTACACGGCGTGACTTTGGCACCATGGCTGGAAGCTTTAATGTATTTTCCCCAGACACTCGCTCAAACAATACAGCGCTCAGATACTGTATCCGCAGTCTCATTAGCCCCGGCTTCTATCCCAAGACAAGCTGTTTATTTCTTTTTGAGGGGGGCGTGCTTTCTATGCATCATGGAGCTCCAATGAGTATTTCGTATCAATAAGAACTTGCATGTATGGGAGCTGACCAGTACTACGGCATATCCCTCCGAGGGAGGCAGGTAATGAACCATATATCCCTCGAGACATGACTTTCAGCCCAGATCATATTCAAAACCAAACATCCCTAATGATTCGGTATAGCGGTCCGACGCTGTACGCTTTGGGTTCGAGGGGCCGAAACACAGCGATATAAGGACTCTTGGTAACGAAAACAAGCCAAATTGTACCAACAGCACTCATGCCTGGGAGGTTGGTCAAGTATGATATCTTCAGGTGCTATTCTCTAGACCACAAGTTGCTAATTAAGTTGAAATACCCGGACATGGCAGATAAAAGCCAAGGTTCGCATCAGGGATTTTAAATAAAGAAATATAAAACACAAAGTATTGTAAGTGTGGCATAGGTTTTTGCCTATCGTCGCATTAGTTTGGTAATGCGGCTAGCATTCAGTATGAATATGGTTGGACATGCTGTCCTCTTTGAAGATGCTTTTGGCAGTGGGGTGGTCCTTCTTTTCCTTAACACAGCGGCTGGCTAAGTTGAGCAGAGGGGATGGTGTACCCGGCCTGAATTGAGATATAGAGCTTCGTTTCCCCTTGGTGAGTAAACTGGTGTTAGCTGATGCTACTTGGGAGGAAGAGCATTGGCTGTACTTGATTTTATTATGGGCAAATTAATCGGTGGAAAGTTGCCCCTTTGAACTCCTACAGTTGAAAGGCTGAGGTATGAATTGCACCTTCTCATCCCAGGAACGACAGCCAGCCACCGGCTGTCCTGGTTCCTGTGCCTCTCTGGAAGAAAGTCGAATGTAAGTATACCATCTCCGTCTTGAATTTGATTACTGAAGCTCTGTTACGTTTTGGCGCCATGGTTCCCTCATTTACCCAGACATAGGTAGCGAAGACACACTTTTCCTCTAGAGCCCATCAACACACAGCACGAGTGTTACGCCGTGCTATGCTATGCCAGCTGACATAGTCCTTCGATCGTATCCATAGACCCACAGGCCTGGATCCATCCTCTACAACTTGTTTTCCCGACTTCACATATCCACCCAGGACACCGGCAAGATGGTTGAGCGGCCTAAGGCGCTAGCCTAGGTGCTAGTCAAGGAGGCGGCCAATAGACGCGATTCTTGAGGCCTGGGTATAGCGGCGAACCGTGACGTTGGCAAGATTGTGCTAAAGCATAGTTGCCAAGGCCACGGCAGATGGGCATTTAGCATTCCCTCAAGGAGGGAAAGACATTTGAAGGTAGGACAAGGGTGCAGGATGGTCCTAGAAGCGTTTAGAACCAATACTAACCTACGCTCCATGTACCCCCACAGCTCCGTTTCTGTGAGATGAGATGCTCAGAAAATAAGGCCACCATTCAAGTTGTGTTAGAATCAGTGCTATTTGACTGACGTTTATTCCTTACTGAGAAGGGGGGGAAAGCACACTCAGCGTCGGGCATCTGGAAATATAGTGACGGCCAGCGCCTCACCAGCATAGCGTCACAACGTTTCTCGCGACCATAAAGGTCAGGTCAGTCGTTGGGTTCTTCAGGCTAGCCAAGGATTCTAAGAAAATGTCACAGGTTGGTAAAAGGGAGAGCAGTGCGTGGTTGCTAATGGCCAAGTAAAGTGATAACATTTTTTTCTATCTTCGAGCTAATCTGGTCCAGGATATGCATTCTTGAGCAGCGCGGAGTGTGTGAATCTGTGGAAGTCCGGATTAGCAAACATCCATTGACAGAACAAGTTTGTTATTGCCAAAGAGAGCATTGTATGTAAGCTACATTCAGACTGTTGAGCTTGATAATTTTTGAATCAACATGGTATTTTCTGTTGGCCGTTCTTAATGGAAGAGGTGATCATCAATGTAGCAACCCACGGACGTGTGGGTGAGGTTAGGGAGTAAAAGCAGATGCTTACCAGGTTAAGATATCCTGCGTGCTGGACTATTGGTAAGTAGCAGGTTCGGACTATTTGAAAAGGGATATCGTGTTGTAGATTAAGGAAAGCGAAAGGGAAAGGATTGAAATTTTTGTAGCTGGACGAAATAAGTCCAGCGCACGGCCCACACGGGCTCGCTTCGCGCGGCCGGCATTTGGTAAGCAGGTTGTCCCGTCAGGCAGAAAGTGCTTAATTGCATAGGCTGCAAGAAATCGAGACTACCCCACCATCTATGAGTGAAAGAGGTATAAGAGGCGGTACAATCGCATATACCGGTAACCAAAGAGGTTGCCCACTGCGACCAAGACAACCCCGCTGTCAACAAGGAAACCCGAAGGCATACTGCCCTATGCCCGAAAGGGCCCGACGGGCCAGGTACCTCGTCAGCGTGTGCGACACGCGTTAGGTACCTTCCATCCCGAACTGGAACGGCCTTGGGCCCTCGATGTGTGCGCTGTGCCCCTGTAAGGTGACGGACGGCCCCTCTCAGTCACCACCACCCCTCATTCTTTTCTTTCCAGCCTGACTGCCCTGAGGAAAGCTCTCCCATTAGATTAAAAAAGGCCACCCAGACTCTCGATCGCTTTTTGCCCCATCATAGACATACCGACCACGCCTACAACATAGCCTTCCTCTTTTGAAATCAAACAAAATGGCTGGCAGTAAGTCAATCCCGTCCTCCCTCCGCGACCAGTGCGACCAGCCTTGCACTTGCGCTTCGCGTTGCGCTGGCCGTGTTTTTGCCCCGCTTCTCCGACATCTCCACGATTCCTTGTTTTTCTTTTGCCAACATCGAGTTGCAGATGGATGTACGGAAAGGTGGCTAACTAAGTTTCAATGACAGACTTTGAAGAGGTCGCAAGTAGGTGCTCCCGTTGCTCGACAGGTCGAAACCTGCTTTCCAATGCCGTTGCCGTCTATCTCCGACCCTAAGCCAGACTGACTCCTTCCTGAACGCAAACAGAGCAGTTCATCGAGTTCTACTATAACCAATTTGACTCGGACCGCAAGGGACTTGCAAGCCTCTACGTGAGATACCAACCGATTTTCTATTTTATTTTTCATCTCTCGATCGGCTGGCCTTGCGAAGCTAACGACAAAACTAGCGCGAGCAATCCATGCTGACTTTCGAGTCCGCTTCCACCCTTGGCGTCAACTCCATCGTCGAGAAGCTCACGGTATGTGATTGCTGGATAAGAGCTAGAGGATTAGGGTGCTGCCGCGAGGTGACACTAACACCATTGCAGTCTCTTCCTTTCGAGAAGGTCAAGCACCAGGTTACGACCCTCGATGCCCAGCCCACCCTCGAGGGCGGCATCATCATTCTCGTTACCGGCCAGCTTTTGGTAAGCACAAGACTAAATCCTTTAGGTTAATCAACCTCATTGAATATTCTCTGACACTCGCGAATCTAGGTCGATGAGGAGCAGCGCCCCCAAAACTACACCCAGGCTTTCCAGCTGGTGCGTGACCCTACCGGCAACTACTTTGTCTTCAACGACATCTTCAAGCTCGTTTACGGTTAAGTGTTGTAACTTTTGACGAGATACACGTGCCACTTCTTCCGACGACACGAGACAAAAGGCATGACTTCCGGCAGTTTAGAGGAAATGACGACTTGATGAGATCCAGACATCCGACTTCAATGAACTGGGCATAGGTAGAGGCAGGGAATGAAAGCATCCCCTTCCCCGGTTTGTCTTAGGATTTTGCAAGGAATCAAGTAAGGCTCTGCTCGTCTGCATGGCCCTTGAAAATTGGAGAAATAAGTTTACCATCACACATGTTCAACACCATTGACGCCCACCCTCTGATTTCGTAAAATGACCTCAACCTCTCTGTACCGTCTGTTTCGTTTCCCGTGCCATGTTCACTTTGGTTTCTTAACACGACTGTCCCCAGAGACGGAGCAAATCTGAAGCCTTCAGATACAGTTGTGGCCACCGCTAAGTATCGCCTCACATGGGCGGGCAGGTGAAGGGGTATGTCCAGATTACGCCGTTGACAGCGCTCATTATCTTTCAGCGGACCAGCATGGACGCATCTCCTCCATCGCTAAACACAAGCTGGGCATGCTTTCCGCGGACAATCTCTTCCTCCCCGCCGTTGGAAAGGATGCTGCTGCTCCTATGGCTCTTCGGAAACTTGGTGCCAAACCCAAGATCACGGATACGACCGCTAGCGATATCAAAAATACATCCGTGGACTGTAAGACCACGCTCCTTCATGGCCTCTTGGACCGTAAAGTTAGCCATCAAGACCTTGACACCAGTCTCCACGTTCATCTCGGCAATTCGGACAGCACGATGGTCATCGTCCTTGATGCCAGCAAGCTCCTCGGCATTTTGAACGCGAACCGCTTTCAGTGGCGTAAGCCAGGTGTCCAGGACGCCTCCGACACGCGAATCGCCCAGCGCTGCCTTAGCACCACCGCAGGCCGAGTGGCCACAGAGGACAACATGCTTGACCTTGAGGTGTACGACAGCGTATTCGATGACGGCTGAGGTGTTGATATCCGTGGGCGCGACGATGTTGGCAATGTTGCGATGGACGAATACGTCGCCGGGCTGAAGCCCGAGTATTGTTGTCTCTGGCACTCTTGAATCAGAGCAGCCTAACCACACTGTTGCCATACCTTGTTAGCTACATAACTGATAACACGTTGTCGGCGGCGAGCGTGATTAGCAGCCGGTATGCGTGGAAGCTAGGTAGCCTTACATATCGAGGGCGACTGCCCCGAAGCGAGGTTTTTGAAGAAGGCAGGGTTTTGGTGCGATTTGTACCCAGCCCATGCCTGGTTCGAGCTCAAAGCGTACAAGAACTTGTTCTCTGTATTGACGAACATGCTGCATCAGTGACATGTGAGGGTAGACCATGAGGGCTCTTAGTGGTGCTTACGGTCTTGGAACGCCATTGCGGTCAATTCAACCACTAAGCAGCCTGACTTGCGAGGAGGCTTGAAAGGATATCGATAAAACTGATACAAAAGGAACAGTCGGAGTCGCCTTATTGCTAGCTAGCCTTGTTTGGACGCAGTGCGGTTGAGGGCCAGCTGAGACCTGCGCAGCTGGAGTTGCTTAGCCAAGGAGTCAACTATTATATGAGACCTCCTGGTTGGTGCTTATGTTGGATCCAAGACAGAGGACCCGGGCCGGCCACTAGAGTCCTGTCTCTTTCCGAAGCTTCAGGATCAAGAAACCCAGTAAATCTTGTCTGGGAGGGAGACTGCCGGTCGGAGCTGTGGGGAGCACAACAGCGTTGAGTTGGAAGGCAAACTTATTTTCAACAGCCGATAATATGCGCAGTAAAATGGTTGGAGAGTCACCAGAGTCGGGGTTTATCAAGTCCAACGTGATGGGAGGGCGGGCGCCGAATGATGTGGTGTGACCTTGAATCTCCTTGTAGGATTATGCTGCTACTCGAATGTGGGTCAGCGATGTCGGGCTAGATGCATTATGACAATCGGCCTAAGCAACAGAATATTGAGGCTTTGTCGGGGAAAGAGAGGGAGGAGAGAGGAAGAGGAAGAGGGAGAGGAAGAGGAAGAGGGAGAGGAAGAGGAAGAGAGGTAGGGAAGTGCCCAAAGATTGTGTGGGCGGGTGACTGAAGGTGGAACGTGGTATCTGGTGCATGGCAGAGCAAAGGGCAACCAACCGTGTCAAGGAGACTTAATGAGACTCACGTTGAGATAGTCGAAAAATTGCAAGTAAGACGTGGGTTGCTGGGGGGGGGGGGGCAGGCTATAATAAGAAAAGCGTCAAGCAAGGTGTTTCGAGATCCTGCAGAAGCAACTGAGATGCTACACGCAGTTTTTATGATAGAGTATATTGTGAAACTCTACCGAGGACGAGGATAAAGAGGATGAAGGTGATATAAGTAGAGAATGATGATATATTGCTTGGGGATGGATATATTAGGGCGACGGGGAGGGCAATAACGACACATAATACCAGGGCATGTTCGTGCATCTCGCGTCCTTTGGGACCGGGGGACCATGGCACTTCATGAAAAGCTGCCCGCACCCAGAGACAGAGCCAAGCCTTGGACGAGTCGCCCCGAAATACCAAACGTGTCATCCTGGATTCACCAGGGACTAGCTAGCACAAGGCAGACGGTAAAGGTGGGAGATGGTGGGCTTGAGGGGAGAGAACGGGAGGACCCCCCCCCCCCCCTCGATGCGTCTAACTCAAATTGCGACTTGAAGTGTTTGTTATTCTGGACAACGACCCAAGCATAATCCGGCCCTGCCGACCTCCCGGCGCCATGTATTAGCGATTCTTACCGGAAGACACGGCAAATCTGACATTTCCTATAGCAGCTGTTCTGATTTGACGAAAAAGGCGGTAATGGGACAAGAGGGGGGGAAGCGGGGGGGGGACTCGTTGAATAGATGCGAGGGCGGTATTATCGGTAGTTGACTACAACTCTGTCCACCAGATCTGGGCAGAAGTATCGTCTGCGTGTGATTGTCTCCTAGGGTTAGCATTCTCCGCCAGTTGAAGTACCTCCGTCCTAGCCTGGCATGGACAGAGCAAGCATCATACCCTGTAGGCCGCTCCTATATGGACTGGACATATGGCAATCCACAACAACACGGGAAACGCTCATCTAATCGTTGGTCCGCTGGGATCGGTGGTTCTGAGGCATATCATAACGGGTACGAGCTGGCGAGGATTAGTTGAGTCAAGGGCGCTTCCCGGCTCTGAAACAGTCGCGTACCGGTGTGTATGTGCACCTCAACATACTGGCATGGAAGGTATCTTCAACGATACGTGCTCTCTTTGTCCACCAAATATTATGTTCCTCCCCCGAATCTGCCTCGGAGTCCACGTTCTGATCAGCATTCCTCTGACAACTTGGGCAGCGTGTGCCGTGTTCCGGGGGTTGAAGTGACTGACCGCAATCTCTACCCCCCAAGTCCTGGGACCGGGAGGGTCGCCGGCATGGGTCATTTGCCAGTCAAGCCGGTACGCCTCATTGACTACAGGAGGGGATGATGGAGAGGGGAGACGCAGAGCATGGCAATAAAGCAATGAAGCAGGGCGGTTGATGGCTACCAACTAGCCCGAAAGCAGTTAGTGATGCCATACTCGCATTAAACGTCCGGACAGGCGCTTACAATGTTCCCGGTCATAGTTTCATTGGCAATTCCCCAGGTAGAAGAAGTGAGCGGAAAGTGGCCCGGCCATTTGTCACAAACACTCAACTGGCCTTCTCCTCGTCTCGACATAGAGGGGCTCAACGCCGCTCTTCATACCATAAAGCGCAGATGCCGATTGCGCTCAATTATGTACAAATAGGCGTGCCGAGAGGATAGGGTGGGTCGGGCCATTAGATTGGATTGCCATTTAAAGTTGATGGCGATGAGCCGGCTGATAAGTCTGTGCCGATCGACGGATTTCGAGTTCAAGGAGGATAAAATAAAGGGGGACTCCCGTCAACAACCCGGACCGGGAACAATCAGAACCGGGGTGGGTGCAGTCGAGGTAGGTTTGCGGCAAAGAAACACATGTGTCAACCGAAATGAGCCATCCAAATAGATATCCGGCCCAGACCGGATGATCCTAAACAGACGCAGTGTTGTCTGCAAGCAATGGCGGCGGACACGCGCAAAGCACGAGTGGGCAGCTTGAGAACGACAGGGGCCGGAAGAAGATAAGCACTCCTGGCTGAAAAGCCGAGAATGCTACGGTATTCGTACCTCCATGATTGGGATACACCGCTATATTCGTTGGCTTGGCGTGCAACAGGTCTGGCATCTCCACATACTCAAGTGCGGACCGCATCATTTCGATTTTCTTGGGTAGTGATGCTCGTACCTACAACAATCCTATCTCAGACGTTTCTCATCCTTTTGAAGCACTTTGAGTTTTGTGTCAAGAGACATTAGCAAACTGATCTAGATCAACCCCACCTCTGTAGGAACAGTCCTTGTCGCCGATCAACCCCACCGCCAACCGTGACCGGATGCTTTATTTAACTCCCGCTTTCTCTCCTCACATTTAGGTACCGTCGGCACTCGTCAGTTTCGTAAGCCACTAGTAGGCAGGCTAGCTGAATATAGCTAGAGAATTACCAGTAGAAGCTAGTGTATGATCACCGCACTAAACTGGAGATAGCAGGCGGTCAACCCACCCATACCCAGCCAGCCAGCCAGCCAGGCTTGCACCTAAACCTCCTGCTGACGTATATAGCACGTGACTGGTCCCTACTTCTGATCTCTGTTTCTGCCGTAACGCTAGTCGCTTCTCAGCGGCCGCTATACCCTTTACCGTTAGCCTAATCGATAGTGGTTTGCGAAACTGACGAGTGCGGACGGTAGTCCGCTTCAGCGTCCTGAGATTGCATTACTACACTACAATGGCTCGCACATGACCAGATGGGAGGCAGGTCGGGCAACTACCTCTCCTCGGGCTTCAATATCGACGGCAACCTCTCCCTTGAGTCCTCTGTCTAAAGTCGGGTAACCTTTTACTTACTTATATATACTCAGCATACGACTGGGCGTCGCCACTGTTGACGAGAACCTACCAACGGTCACGTTGGCATCCCGATTCTCTAGGGTAAATGTCATCAATGGCTTGATTATATCACATATAACTCGGGCTTCTGGCAGATACATTGGATTGCCGTTCACTCAATGGTGAGATATGCATTCCTTCGGGTCGGGAATGGGGCACGACGCATCGCGACGCAAGTGACATGCGTCGTCGAGGCACAGCATTATGGAACAGAAGCATGAACTTGAAACCCAATAGAATAGTCATCCCGACGCCATGCCAAATTTTTGTGAATCCGATAACCTCCAGTGGCCTAGTCTCCTAATAAACTAAAGCAGTCCGGGTATTGATCCATCTTAGACCTTGATGGCGTTGTCGAGAGCCTTCTGCTTCTTCTCGGTGCGCTTCTGGGCCTTGGCGCCCATGATACCACCACCCCACTGCTTTCTCGCGCTCTCAGTCTTCTCTAGGTAGCCGTCCTTGATGGCGGAAATGAGCTTGGAGAGCTCAGTCTTGTCCTCAGAGCGAACCTCGGTGATGGCAAGGACAGCAGCGGTCTGAAGAGTCAGCGCATGAACAAGAAGCAAGGTATTGCGACTACAGCAGGAATGGAGAAATACCTTCTTGTGAACGACTGTGCCGAGACGAGCCTTGCCCTTGATGATGGCGAAGGGGACACCCATCTTGCGGCAAAGGGCCGGAAGGAAGATAACCAGCTCAATGGGGTCGACGTCGTTGGGGATCAGGACGAGGGAAGCCTTCTTGTTCTCAATCAGGCCAACAACGTGGTTCAGGCCGTACTTGACAGTGTAAGGCTTCTTGGAGACATCCTCCTTCTTCTTGCCCTCCTTGATGGCGGTGGCCTCCTTGACGAGACGCTCCTTCTTCTCGGCCTTGGTCTCGGGGCGGTACTTGTTGAGGAGCTTGAAGGCCTGGGCGGCAGTGTTGCGGTCGAGGACGTGCTGGAACTGGGCAATCGCAGGGGGGACCTTGAGGCGCATGTTCAAGATCTTCTTCTGGCGCTGAAGACGAACATACTCGGGCCACTTGACCATGCGGGCCAAGTTACGGCGGGGTTGGATATCCTGACCGATGCCAAAGTTGCGGGGCTTGCGCTCGATGAGAGGGTTCTACAGCGCGTGGTCAGCCGCAATGATGCTGCGCGAGTATTGGGGAAGAATGAGCACATCGGACTTACCTTAGGACCCTTCTTGGAGCCAGCCTTTCCCTGAGGGAAAGGGGCGGGAGCCACCTTCTTACCGGACTTGGGAGGCTGTCATTGAGAAAGAAAGACATCAGCGAGTTGTCCAAAGCAACTTGAGTCTTCCCTGAACTCTAAAGAGAAAGACGGCGAAGCATCAGAGACGGATCCCTGACGCCTCACACGTCCCCTCCAGCCAGAATCATCATCGTTACCCCGTTCCCAACACGCAAGCGTGCCGGGAGCAGATGGGAAGATGGAAAATCATATCACAGCGCGCATCCGAGCGATCGCTAGACAATTGCCTCGAGTGCGAAAAGAATTGTCGAAGACTCAATGTGTACTCACCATTTTGTCGGTTGTCGTGATGCTGCCGTGGGCGGGGATGAATGAGGGACGGACACAAGAACAAGTGCAAGTGTCAACAGTTTTTTTGGGTAGACGAAAGAAAAGACTTTCAGACTCGCGGTGTGGGCCGAGAGCGAGGAAAAAAAAAACGATTAGGGCAAGTGTGGCCGTAGACTCTCGATAAGGAGTCGCCTTCCAGGCTTGGAGGACAAGCTAGTCTTATCTCCACGTGACCTTAATGCACCGACAGCTTCTGTCATCTCTTTGAATTCTGCGCAGCATTTGATTGGCATGTTTGTTAGATAGGTCTGGGACTGTGAACAACCACACGGACCCATGTTGGCTACTCGACTTCCTTATTTCCTCATGGCTGTACCAAGGCAGTTTTTCATAGCAGAGTCTTCTCGAGAATATTAAAACTACCGATATCTGGTATGAGTTTCTGGAGGCACAATGGACTTTTTTTTTCGGTCGTTCAACTATCTGCTGCTGGGGTTCACTGAGGTCCAAAATGATCACTGACATAGCATCCGGCAGGTCAAGGTCTTCTTAGCTAAGCGGTACGTACTGAAAGAACTTTGTAGTCAGCGTCGCCAAGCAAAAAAACCCCCCCCCGTTAGTCTTGCCCCAAGGTCGTTATACATCATGCACGCAGCTTCTTGGCTCTGTCTGATAACCAACGCAAAAAGAGTTTTATCCACGTAGATTCGGTCCATCGATCAGGTCTACCGGCATGACACAGAGGGGTCCCAACACTTGATCTCGGTCGTTGCTCAATTCCTTCATCAAACCCTGTAATCAGGTTCCCAGGCCATCACACGGAGCTTCGATTCCAACGCGGGTTAGGTTGACCGATAACAACCCCCTGCTGAAGACTGTAGCAAAGCTGAATCACCGTCGCGACTGTCTACTTCAGCTGGAATCATTACTCTTCTGCAAGGAGCCGACACATTGTATCTAGTCCTCAACAGCAAGGCCAGTGGCTGTCACCGCAAGCTGCCCAAGCGCAGTCACCAACATGGCTCCTGTTCTGTGCGCCAAGTGCAAGACGGAGCGCGCCCTCGTCAAGCGTCCTAAGAACCATCAGAAGCTCTGCAAGCACTGTTTCATTTCGGTCTTTGAGGAGGAAGTGCACCATACGATCGTCTCCTCTGCGCTGTTTTCTCCGGGAGAAAAGGTGGCTATTGGTGCTTCGGGCGGCAAAGACTCGACCGTCTTGGCGAGCGTTCTCAAAGACCTCAATGAGCGTTATCATTACGGTCTGGATCTTGTGCTTCTTAGCATTGATGAGGGAATCAAGGGTTACCGAGACGACTCCCTGGAGACTGTCAAGAGAAATGCCACTCAGTATGAGATGCCTCTGACGGTTATTGGGTACGATGAGTTGTACGGTTGGACTATGGACCAGGTCGTCCAAACGATTGGAAAGAAGGGCAACTGCACATATTGTGGCGTGTTTCGTCGACAGGCGCTTGACCGTGGGGCCAAAATGTTGGGCATCAAGCACCTCGTCACTGGCCACAACGCAGATGACGTTGCGGAAACTATCCTAATGAACCTTTTAAGAGGCGACTTACCTCGCCTGGGCCGGAGCACAAGCATCGTTACTGGAGACGACACCTGCGATGTCAAGCGCAGCAAACCCCTCAAGTATTCTTATGAGAAAGAGATTGTGCTATATGCACACCACAAAAAGCTCGACTACTTCAGTACCGAGTGCATATACAGCCCTGAAGCATTTCGAGGGACCGCTCGTACCTTGATCAAGAATCTTGAGCGGGTGCGGCCAAGCGCTATCCTCGACATCGTCCGCAGTGGCGAAGACATGGCACGTCTTGTTGCTGGCGGACAAAGTAGTACTTATGCTTGCAGAGGATCTTCTGCCCGCGACGCTGAACATGATTATACTACTGGGTGTGGATCGCAGCAGAGCAAGGCTTCAAAGAAAGAAATTGCTCAGTTGGATGCAAGCCTAAGCCAAGCAACTATTGACGATGATCTTGAGATAGACTTCACCAGGACCGCAGCTGCGGATAACCGAACACAAACCAAGAACCAACCTTTGCCAAACCGAGCGTTACCCAGTGTCCCTTTACAGACATTGGGCAAGTGCGAAAGGTGCGGTTACATGTCCAGTCAGGCTATATGCCAAGCCTGTTTGTTGGTGGATGGCTTGAACAAGAACAAGGCGCAAATTCGTATAGGCTAGAGTTGGTTTCGGTTGAAGAAGGACATCACTACCCCGGTTGTTTCAATAGCCTGCACAGTCCTTTGGTCAATAAATCCTCAACATGCCTAGTCTCTACTTCCACATGCCAGGGTTGCCAAAAAGCAAACGATACCACTAGGTGGGTAGCTAGTTTTTTGAACTGAAAATGGTGTTTAATTGGATAGCTGGAGCCGACCAGACATCGTAAGATGCCATACTCTTCTAGTAGAATACATGCTTTCGGTATCTGCCGCTTTCTACGAGATGCGCTTCTCTAACTGTGCCGTTTGGTTAGCTCTTTCCAAAAGTGTTCACTTAAGTAAACATACTCTCCAAGGGTTGTTCAGCTCGAAGCCCGGAGGCGCTTCGTGGTTTCCAATTTGTCCACGAAGGTCGCCCGTAAGTCTACGGTCTCGGTCCATCACTGAGGATCATTTCTATTAGTCCGAGGTCGAGTGATAGGTCGTTCGGGTTCTTTAGAGGTACATACTTTGCTAAAAGCATACTCTGATTAGTATAATGTGATCATAACAAGTCCAGGTAGAGAGTACTTACCCGATCCCACTGGTCCAAACCCCAGCGAGGCTTCTTTCCACCGTTCTGGATGCCCTTGATGACATGCAGTCCAGCACCGGTGACACCAAACATCTGTATAGACCTTAGTTCCTATCGTGACTGCGCAGACGTCATAGCTGGCGCAGGGCAGCTCTTACGGCAATCATGATTCCATAAGGAATCAATGTCTCGAAAGGAACAGGCATTATGGTGGGCGGCCGTTCGGCAAATTGCGGTCAATTAGGTATCTGTATATTTCGAAAAGATGCAAGGCTGACAAGAGCGACAGCTTGCGGTCGGGTTGTCGGCAGACGGGTCGGGTGGTGTCAAACTCCGGTATCCCAAGGTTGTCAATCAGTTTGACTGAAGCGATGCGCTGCTACTAGTCCCCAGTAGGTCGCGAATTCATCGAACTGGAGCTTTCTGCATCACGTGACATATACTCCTGATTGAGTCCTTTTGCGGCAGATATGATTGGATACAGAGCTACCCACCATCGTGCATTGTCCCAGGAGCTCACCATTCGCCACCGTGCGAAAACGGAGACTTGAGACGACTGTCTCCCTATGGGCTTCCGAGCGCAAAATATAGGTCCACTAAACGCATCTTTGCTCCGTTGCCTCGTGCCTGCCATATACGGTGTGTAAGATAGAAGAATACTGTACGCGCCATGGTCCAACATAGCCGTGGAAGCTACATCCCTTAGATTGCGCCAGTCCGAGAGCCTGCAGCGTGTCATTTCTTGCGCCTCGAACACGATTTTGAAGTTGCCGGTGGCTTTTCTCCGGCTTGGAGGGTTTCCTGATAACAAATCGACAACGCGATTTGCGCTATTTACCTGAATCATTCAACAACCACAAGAGACGGCGCATCATCGACGCGCAACGCCGCTCACGGTTAGACGCGCTGTCACCCTGTCCACTACAACTTCCGCTCAGAATAGGACGAACCATCACAATTCTTACGCGCCGTTCTCGTTAAGCTTCCAACCCTTCCGTGCTAGCTATGGGCTGTGGACCCCGAATTTTGTTCTTGAAGAACGGATTCTGAAACAGTAGCTCTGACTGTTCAACGATCATTGTAATATCTCGCGGGGGCAAAGCACCTTGGACAAGATGGCAAGCGCGCAACTCACCGAGGAAGAGCTGCAGCAGAGCGCGGTTTTATCTGACGAAGACCCTGAATTCGAGGACGCACCAGTTTTTCCCTCGGACCGATTACCACAAACCACCGAAAGCCCGTTGACGAACCCTAATACACACGATGACGAACTTTCGGATGCAGTCGGCGATGAAGACGAGGAGAGAGACGCAAGCACCGCTGAGGACGACATTGAGATGGGCGAGAAGCTCGACGATAATAGCGAGCTCTCTGAACAGGAATCGATGGACGATGAGGTAGATCATCAGTCTGACGATGATATAGAGCAGCGCATGGAACAAGACGAAAGAGATGATGCTTCAGGCGGCGCGCGAAGCCGTAGTAGTAGCTTGCTGGAAGCTATCGACGAGGACGAGGCAGAGGGCGTCGGCGCTGTCAAAATCAGACCAGGCGAAACCGACGAGGAGCCAGATGAGCAGGACAGTGATCATTCGGATTCTCACAGTGAATCTGGCATCGAATCTGAAGAGGACGCTGCCTGGGAGGAGGTCGCTGCAGCGGATGAAGATGACGAAGAGGAATCGGAGGACGCGGCACCTAACATGTGTATATTCTGCAAACAAGACGAAGAGCACGACCCTGCCGAAGACTTCGAAGATTACTTGACCTGTGTCAACTGCGGCGAAAACTGTAAGTGAATCTGCCCTAAAGCGAGGCGTTGACTAAAGGTACCTAGCACACCAGCATTGCGCCCGGGAAGCCGGCGCTCTTCAGGAACAAAGCAGTACGTTCTTCTCCACTGGTTATAGCTCTTACTGACGTGTGATCTTAGGTCTTTCTCAATGGAAGTGTCTCGATTGTGCATTGGGGGCAGATGCGCCGGTTGATGATGCGGAAGCCGATACTACTCAGAAGCAGCAATACGAGTACGCCGATGAGCATGACGATGATGAGAAACACGAAATCGATCTCGAGCTCTCACCGTCTTCCAGAAGATCAACGGCTTCCCAAGTTGCGCGAGACCTACTTCCACCTCAAAAAGGCACCATCAAACCCGACTCCCATTCAGTCTTCAACCATTTGCTTCTCGACGGTGATCCAATCGATGGATCCCGTGTGCTTCGCAAGCGCAAAACATCATCTGTCGAGGCGGATGACATTGTCATGTCGCTCCGAAAGCGCCGGCGCAACGCCTCCAAAGACCGGGAGTCATGTCACGGTGCAGGAGCGTCGCAAGATGGTCGAAATGGGACCAGAGACAAGGACTCACGACGCAAGTTGCGCCTTAACCCCACACGCAAATCCCAGTCGGTAACGGTCATCCGGCAAACTCGCTCAGTCGTCGTCAAGATGCGCGTCAAACCTTACGCGCTTCGTCGAGTCTTATCCCAAAAATCTGCGTCAAACCGAAGAAGAGTTGAGAGGGTAAGCACAACTGTGCCGCCTCATGATGGGCTGGCCGCCTCCATGACGGCCTCGTTCACTTCATCAGACTATGCACATCCTTTCTATTCTTTCTTCGACAAAGAGACCGATGAAGTCAAAACAAAACCTTACGGCGGCATCCTTAGCGAAGCTGAAGCCGACACATCAAGAACACTACCTACCAACGATGATCGTCGGCGGTTCGACGAAGCCAAGCAGAAAGCAGAGGAGGTTTGGCGGGCTCGTCTCCACAGCGTCCAGCACAATTTAGCGACGCCTGCGAAGAGGTCCAAAAAGAGTTCTGGCCCGGCGAGCCAGATCGAGTGCATCGACTTTGGCGGCTGGGAGATCGACACCTGGTATGCTGCTCCTTACCCCGAGGAGTACAGTCGGAACCGAACACTCTACATTTGCGAGTTCTGCTTGAAGTATATGAACTCAGACTATGTTGCCTGGCGGCATAAACTCAAGTGTCCAGCAAAACACCCGCCGGGCGACGAAATATATCGCCATGGATCCGTCTCTGTTTTTGAGGTGGACGGCCGAAAGAACCCGGTCTATTGCCAGAATCTTTGTCTACTTGCCAAGCTGTTCCTAGGATCCAAGACGCTCTACTACGACGTGGAGCCGTTTCTCTTCTATGTCCTGTGCGAATACGACGCACTTGGCTATCACTTCGTTGGTTACTTTTCAAAGGAAAAACGAGCCAGCAGTCAGAACAACGTCTCATGCATCCTGACATTGCCTATACACCAGCGAAAAGGTTACGGAAACCTGCTGATCGACTTCTCTTACCTGCTCACTCGCGTGGAACGCAAAACCGGATCGCCCGAAAAACCACTTTCAGACATGGGTCTCGTTTCCTACCGCAACTACTGGAGGCTGGTGCTGTGCCGGTACCTACTGGACCACGTCGAAGAAGATAAATCAGCCGCCCCAGGTCTGAGTATTCGGCAAATGTCGGACGATACGGGGCTCACTCCCGACGATGTCATCTCTGCCCTCGAAGGCCTCAGATGTCTCGTGCGTGATCCCCAAACGGAACTGTATGCCTTCCGCGTCGATCTAGCGTACTGTAACGAATACATCGCGAAGTGGGAGGCCAAGAACTACGTCAAGTTGTACCCAGATGCGCTCACCTGGACACCATACGTCATGGGACGAGGCAATGCCACAAACTTCGAGCTTGGTCCAGCCATCAGTGCGATAGCACCGCGAGAAGAAGACGACAGTCACAAACCAGCTCAAGAGACACTGCTGCCTTCCTTACAACAACAACCAGCGGTGAATGGCCTTCCAATCAAGGGCATCGTTGACAACTTTCACACACCTGTCGATGTCTTATCTGCTAGTGCAGATAGCGCCGGCAATGATACCAATGGCTCAAAGGTGGAGCCCGATATTTACGAATCAACGGAGTCACACCAGGATGGCTTGGTCAGCGGGGACGGGAGCCGTGAAACAGTCAACGAAGTCGGGTTTCAACCCAGTGAAGTGCCTCATTCGGCCACACCTGAAGAGGCAATGGGGCGTAATTGGTCCAGCATGTACAAGGACGTACCTCCGTCGAGGTTCGAAGTGTACCCGCCTCC
Organism: Colletotrichum graminicola M1.001; assembly: GCF_000149035.1. Classification (NCBI taxonomy): domain Eukaryota; kingdom Fungi; phylum Ascomycota; class Sordariomycetes; order Glomerellales; family Glomerellaceae; genus Colletotrichum; species Colletotrichum graminicola. The sequence continues at coordinate 127,438 of NW_007361067.1, forward strand.
TGGTGGCCGACGTTCCGACCGGCCGCGGCCAAGCGTCCCTCGGCCATCTGTGCCGCGAAGCACAAGCAACAACCCGCGACCGCGTCGATCCGGCGGTGGCAGTAGCGCCAGGCGACCTACTGCAAGTCGACCCAAGAGCAAAAGCTCGTCGTCCTCATCGCGGCGGAAAACGGGTGGAACAGGGCGCGGACCGGGCCGATGGCCCAAGGGTACTAAGAAAAGCGATTATGGCAATGCCGACAGTGGGCCTGGTCTTCCACCAGGTTGGGTCAAGGACAAGCAAAGACTTGCGAGTCTTGGGGCGTCCAAGGATCAAGAGGTTGAAGGACTCAAGCCTGAGAGTAAGGAGACGATTGATGTAGTTCGGGTGCAATTCGAGGATGGGGCGCAAGAGGCTACCGGCGAAAAGACAGCTGGGGGCAGCTACAGCAGCCACGGTGCAGCTGATGGCCATGCAGAGAGATGAGTGAATGCCAGACAGCCGATACCCCTTACTACTGTGGTCTCTGGTGGTATTTGAGACGATATTGTTATAGTGTATCTGATAATGCAAGAGCGGCATGTTATTCGAGCACCTGCTGTAGCTCTGGTGATCGAGGATGTGAAGTGACAGGCTATCAGATGCTAGCCTTCGTAGTGTAACCTTGACACGGCTATGCAGAGATGCAAGTGCTTGGCCCCGTTGGCCTGAGCAGCCTATTTGGACGCGGTAGGATTGGAACTGTAATTGTACGAAGCTTCAGACCAGCTATTGGGGCGCATGAGCTTTGACGGCGCTCCTAAGAATGTGAGCAGGCAGGGCCCCGACTTTTGGCATCCTGGTGTATTGAAGTATGGTTTTACCAATTACATATATTTATGTTTCCAAGCTAGGTACTGCCAAAGTAAGCTCCCGGGCACGGCTGTGATGACGCAGGCAGTCATATTTTTTATGTGTTGGTTAGCATGGCAAGGGGTATGGCCTCACATGCTTGGACAAATGTGTGACAGTTGTTTGAGGCGCACGGCATTGCAGGTCACTCGAAAGCATCAGTCATTGACCTTGCAGCTCACCATTCCTTCTCCGTTGCATGCTGGAAGGTACCTAGAATAGCTGGAGCGTGACCCGCCTGAGCAAGTAGGTAAGCGCGTTACGGCTGTTTGACGCATGCAAGAACCCTGTTCGATGAATGAAAAGACTGCTGGAGGGCCACAAATCTAGCTTGGTAGGTAGTTTACGACGATTCTTCTGTGCTCAATGCGAGGTAATTGACCAATCCACGGCTTGTCTCGTTCTGATCTCATAACCACCTACACGTCGCCATTCACTCAATAATAACCATAGGACCACCCAGTCTGTTCCGCCCAACCTTCTACACTATAGTATCGTCGGGGACTCAGGGTAGCCTTGGTTGATATCACCCTTCGCCTCTCACCTGACGTATGTACCTTAGCTCAGCAGAGGTGGTACATGTTATGCACCCCAAGCCACGGGTTGCTTGTAAGCTTTCTCATTCTCGTTCGCCACAGGCAGCTAAGAGGCCTGAAACCGAGGCTAGCAAGACGTGTGTATAGATACAGCATAGGCATATCTTGAACAGCAAGTATAGCAGCGTCATGTTATGCTTCTCATTTGCTCTTTCTTCTCATCGCCAGAATCTCATCTGTGACCACGACTGGGGGGGGGGGGGGGGGGGGCTCGATGCAGGACTAGACACAGAATTAAAAAGCCCCTAGGTGGCGAGCGTGAGGAGACGGTGTAATCAATGTTCATGTCTGTACGAATAGGTAGGTATGTACCGTTCGGCGAGGATGTCCCGGCATCAAGGTTTCCGTCAGCACCTTGCCCCTTCAGGTGTCACGGATGTACTGCCTCTGCAAGATGGCGCCCTGGGGTACTTGTGGTGTGACTGAGGGCGATTTCCTTCCACAGCCTACCTGTCTGTACCTACAGGCCGTTCGACGCCCGAGTCGCCCAGTCATCTCCGCTCGCCAAGTGGCATTACGCACGCACACGCACCCGTGGACCTCAAGAGGTGGGTGTGCGACACTTCAACACGGGCACGCAAGCGTCGCCGCCCAGTACCACAGCTAGTGCCCATGCCACTGCCAGTTGCCAATGCCTTGTTTCTACCAACATCCGATCACACCGACCTGGACAAACTTTACTCGTCTCCAAACACCATTTTCCGCATCTTAACTCTCAATCATCACACCGAGCCCATCGTCACTAAACAAAAGAGGAAGAAAAGAAAACGCTACTTGATAGTTCGCCTCCGCGACTTCGCGCAATAAGACCCGTTCAACCTTCATCTGGGCCACCCTTCCAAGTTGCTGGCGAAGTCGACCGTTACGACCCGTAACCCTCAGTGAACACCCCCCAAACGAGAACCGACCCTTGGCTTGCGACGCTCAGCGCTCAGCCGCCATTCGATTCGTGGGACCGTACTGTCGTCACAACCGCCCCTCCCACATCCAAACCTTCGCTTTTCCATCGTCGGCAGGTATTGTTGCTTGGCCGCGCATCAATCTCGCCGTCCATCAACACTGTCAACAGCGACCGAGTCTTTGTGCTTTTGCCCGTCGCATCATTATTCCACCTGCGTTGGGCCCAAGCGCTCTGCCGCCCAATCGCACCTGGTCACCTTACCTTACTCTTACGCCGTCGTCCAGTGCATCTGGCAGCCCACTTTCCCCGAACCACATCCAACCTCCTGCCAGACCGGGCATCGCATGTCAATCCCATCGCTCCTTATCTACAGACACCATTGCCCACTCAGCTTTCCCTTGACGACGATATACAACCGCCAAAATGTCCAAGGTCATGCGAAGCGTCAAGAACGTGACCAAGGGTTACTCCAGCGTCCAGGTCAAGGTCAGAGAAGGTGCGTCGCTCTGCTCGCTCCCTTCTCCCTCTCCTTCCCTATGCCGTTGCTAAACATGCATTTTCAGCCACCAGCAACGACCCATGGGGTCCGACCGGAACTCAGATGAGCGAAATCGCTCAACTCACGTACAATACGTAGGTGTTCCGTACCCACACGGGCCAGGCCGAATACTGAATATGATGCCAGATCCACCGAGTTCTATGAGATCATGGACATGCTCGACAAGCGATTGAACGACAAGGGAAAGAACTGGAGGCACGTCCTGAAAGCGTTGAAGGTCCTGGATTACTGCCTGCACGAGGGTTCCGAGCTCGTCGTTACATGGGCGAGGCAGAGCATTTACATCATCAAGACATTGCGCGAGTTTCAATACGTTGACGAAGACGGTAGAGACGTTGGCCAGAATGGTACGCGACATATAGACCTCTTATCACTACCTCCGAGTTTGCTTTGCTGACAACTGAATAGTGCGTGTCGCTGCCAAAGAACTTACAGCCCTCATCTTGGACGAGGAGAGGCTACGAGCCGAGAGAAGCGATCGCAAGTCATGGAAGTCTCGCGTCACCGGCCTCGAAGAGTTCGCACCTCAGCATACTAGCCCTACGCAGCCGCGCGTCCGACGCCGGATGAGTAACGAGGACGACACCGAGTATAGACTTGCCATCGAGGCCAGCAAGCACCAGGAGGAGGAGGATCGCCGGAAAAGAGCTAGCCGTGCTGCTCACGAAACCGAAGATGACGATCTCGCCAAGGCCATAAAGCTAAGCAAGGAGGAGGACGAGCGACGCCGACGTGAGATGGAAGATACCAATGCTTCACTACTCTTCGATGACACCCCCGTCCAGACGACGCAACCCCAATACACCGGCTTCAACCAAGGGTATCAGCAGGGAAGTGCCGTTGACTTCTTTGCGAACCCCATCGACCAAAACCAGCTTCAGCCGCAACCCACCGGTTACATGCCCAATGCCTACACGGGCTATCAGCAGCCCCAAGCGACCGGTTTCCCCAACGGCTACGGTGGTGGTGTGTATGGAATGCAGCAAAACATGACTGATCCCTACGGCCAGCAGCAGCAGGGCTTTCAACCGCAGCCAACGGGCTACAACCCTTATGCTCAAGCACAGGTTCAGAGTCCCGCCCCCCAAGAACCTGTTGCACAGCCTGGGAGCAACAACCCGTGGTCCACTGGCTCGATGAAGCCGGCCAACCCGATGAAGCCCATGCAGACGGGCTCAAACAATCCGTTTGCCTCGTCGTTCAGCCGGCCGCAGCCCCAGAGCCAGTCGTCCATGCCCGCTCTACCTGAGCAAAAGACCCTATCCACTTTTAGCCAGCCCAGCTATAGCCAGCCAAGTTTCAACCAACCGCAGACGAATTCCAACCAAGGCGTCAACACGTTCGGGGCCCCGCAGAAGGAGCTTACTGAGCATGAAGCGAAGCTCAATGCTCTGCTTGCCGGAGGAGACGGTATGGACACGTTCGGCAACACGGGCCAGACGCGTATCCCCGCGCAGCACACGGCCCCTGGGACGTTCGTTAACAGCGCGGGCAGCGGTGCGCAACGTCTTACGGCGGAGGCGACGGGGAGCAACCCATTCCTTCGATCACAGTATACAGGCATGCCCAACATCTCTTACGGCGGTACGCAAATGCCTGCCGCGACGGGTCCCGCTGGTATCAATGGAAGCAACAACCCATTCGCGGCAACGAGGCCACCGCAGCAGAATTCCCAGCCGCAAGACCTCATTCAATTTTAAGTTGTGTTTCGTGGATAAGAGCGAGTCGGTCCATGCCGGCTGCTAGCGATCGGCATTATCCACGTAGGTCGTAGTTGGCATGATTACTAAAGATACTTTCTTATTGTTAGAGAATTGGGGGGGAGGGGGGTTTATTTTGCAATGCGGATACATACCCGTCAGAGGACTCAACTTGTTCCTGTTCATAGTTGGCTGGCGGTTTGCTCCTCTTTTACATTTACACAGCTTGCGCATAGTGCTTTAACATGAGCTTGCTACCTATCTTTTGCGTGGCCCGTCATAAGGGTCCTCGAAGAGATGCTTGTGGCGAGGGAATTGGTGCATGTAAGGAACGGTCTCCCCGGCTTCGGCATGGACGAATCCTAGAGAACTAAACTGACGATATGCTCATTATATTATTTTGGTCCATCGTCGGAGTTTTCCATTAGGGTTGGAGATAAACTAATGGGGAAACACTCAGGGTACGGGAGGAGGTAGACATCATCGGTAGGTTGGAAAAACTGGTAGTCGAGTAGCTTCCGACCCAGCAATGTACCTATTCATTTCTCATGTCAGCCTACCAGGTAGGTTCCCCACATGAGCTTCTTCCCACTTACGTTCATAAGGTCACTCTTGAGGTCGCAACAATATGTACCCAAATGTGGTCTGGTGACCTGACGTGACCAAGCAGGGCGTTCCCTCCTAGGCAGCGAGTTCGTGATTGGGCAGGCGCAGAGGTACTATTACTAATTAACCTAGGCAGAAGCTACATCCTCCTTGCTCCTGCCTAGTATGCCGATCGAGCCCATTCATTGGTCATCAGCCTCGAGCTCTGTTATTTGGCCGAATCAGAGTCGGAACTGGTCCTCAGGCAGAAACCGCCGGAAGAGGCGCCTACCTAGGTATGCTACGGGAGTTACCGCCTTCTTACTTAAGCGTACCAGTACTATTCTTCGTGCGCCATAGAGACTACCTATCCGACCTCAGCGCAACCTACTTAAGGGTATTTGACTTCTTCGCATCGGAACGCGAAACAGACGTGTCAACCGCCATTGACATTTCCGTCGCAGCAGCAATCCTCAACGGGCCAGAGGAATTTGCATGTTAACTTTGCTCTCGTCTTCTAATCCTTTCTCCATCTGTTTTCATCCCCCTGCTTGGCCCCTTTCGCGCCCGTCATCAGAGCGCGCGTGCACCTTCCGCCAACCCCAGCCACTTTTTCTCCACGTATCTTTCCCTTCCTTGCGCGGCACCCATCGAAAAAAAAACCTCGACCACCGGCTATACTAAACGCACCTCCTACATCAAGTCACATCGCCATTCGTTCCAGCCGACGCGCTCATAGGCCATCAACCCCGTCGGCCCCTTCCGATCGGATTGCTCTGCATGTCTGTCTGTAATTGATTATCGGCGACATACACAGCGCCCACGAGTTGGCGGACCTTCGCGCCATCTATCCTTTACTCCCCTATCCTTGACCGCATCACGAACCGTCGCTGCTAGTCATTGCTCATCATGTCTGGCTTTGGCAGCACCGGCTTCGGCGGCTTCGGCTCGACCAACAACCAGCAGTCGACTGGTTTTGGAGGATTTGGGGCCAGTAATAACTCGGGCACCCCTAGTACCGGTAAGTCGAAATCTGCTTCGTCGCAACACACCTCACCATCCTGGTCCATCATCTCAGCTTCCCCGATGGCCTGCCAACTAACTTCCGTGTGCTTAAGGCTTCGGCTCTGGCAACACAACAAACAATGCATTTGGGTCCGCCAGTAACACCAGTACTGGTGGCGGCTTGTTTGGTGCCGGCGGCAACACAACCAGTGCATTTGGCGGCACGCCATCGGGTAGGTTGTTTACATCGTTGTTGGCAGTCTGGTTGAGTCTGGAGCTGGGTTTGAAAGATTGTTATGCTAACTCTTGCCTCCACAGGCGGCTTTGGATCCAACACCAGCACGGCTTTCGGGGCTGCGAAACCTGCCTTTGGTGCCACCCCGTCCACCGGAGGCGGCCTATTTGGTGCCCCGAACACTTCCAACAATACAGCTACGACGTCTACCTTTGGCGGCTTCGGTGCCAACACGACAGCAAACACCTCATCCCCGTTTGGAGGAGCCTCCTCTGGCGGAGGACTGTTTGGCGGTGCCAACAAACCCGCTTTTGGCTCTACCACCAACACCAGCACTCCTAGTACCACATCGTTATTTGGTGGTGGAAACACCTCTGGCGGCTTTGGCAGTACCACCACCGCCGCCGGTGGTGGCTTCGGTGCATCGATGAACCCCGGCATCGGTTCCAATGTTGGTGACCCGCCAGGTACCGCACTCACCCCTTTCCAAGCACACCAAGAGAAGGAAACTACGGGAGCAGGCAACCAGTCAAACTCTTTCCAAAACATTTTATTCCAGGAACCGTACAAGAAGTGGTCGTCCGAGGAACTGAGACTGGCTGACTACGCACAAGGACGCCGTCACGGCAATGCTAGTGGTACAGGTGCTTTCGGCGTTTCCAACTTCGGCAGTGGTGGGTTCGGCTCGACAACTAACCAGCCGTCCTCGGGCTTCGGAACGGGCGCATCTGCCGGAGGTGGCCTTTTTGGAGGTGGAAGCAACACCGCCAACACATCAACAACCAGCGGTTTCGGCGGTGGCTCTGCGGGAGGATTCGGTTCTGGCGGCGGTGGTCTCTTCGGAAACAATGCCGCTAAGCCGGCTACCGGAGGTCTTTTTGGCGGTGGCACTACAGCCACGTCGCAGCCCACCCAGTCCGGCGGGCTCTTCGGCGGCGGAGCAAGTACCGGAGGCTTCGGAACTACGGGCACGACCGGCGGATTTGGCTCCACAAACACCAACACAGGTGGTGGTCTTTTCGGCTCGAACACCAACAACACAACCCAGAACAAACCAGCAGGCTTCAGTTTTGGGAACACCGGAGGCGGCACTACCGGTGGTTTTGGAAGCACCACAAACAGTGGCTTCGGGGCGAATAGCAACACTACCAACAACACCGGCTCCACAGGTGGTCTGTTCGGTAACGCTGGCCAATCCGCGGGTGGTGGGCTTTTCGGGAATAACCAGTCGCAGCCCCAGCAGCAGAACACGGGCTCTGCATTCGGTGGAGGTGGAGGCTTCGGCGCACAACCTCAGCAGACGAGCGGCGGGCTTTTCGGAAACAACCAGCAAAAGCCGGCAGCGGGTGGCGGTCTTTTTGGAGGCGGCGGAGCGTCAAGCACTGGAGGAGGTCTGTTTGGAGGTGGAAGCACTACCTCAAACACGTTCGGTACTACCAACACAAATAACACCACTGGCGGTGGACTCTTTGGAGCAAAGCCAACAGCCACTGGCGGCGGTCTCTTCGGATCTAACACGACTGGCCAGAACACAAACAGTGGAGGTGGCCTGTTCGGCGGCAGCTTGGGCGCAAACAATCAGCAGCAGCAGCAGCAGCAGCAGCAAACCGGACAGTCATCGCTATTCGGCGGTGGGCAAAATCAGACGAAGCCAGGCGGGCTTTTTGGCTCAGCTCAGCCTGCGGGTGGTAGCTTGTTTGGAGGTCAGAACACGCAGCAGCAAGGCTCCTTGTTTGGAAACAACAACCAACAGCAGCAGCAGCAGCCCCAGAATTCATTCCTCGGAGGCTCGCTCCTGGGCAATTCCCAAGGTGTCAATGCTGGTCCACAGTCCCTCACGGCCAGTATCAACGATGTTTCTGCGTACGGCTCGCCCTCCTTGTTTTCCAACCTCGGAGGATCCGAGACGCCAAACCCAGGCCCACTTGCTACACCTCTTTCTAGCAAATCCAAGCCTAGACGCAGCTCCATTCTACCCATGTACAAGCTGAATCCTGCGTCAGCCGCTCGCTATGCGACGCCTCAGAAGAGGGGTTTCGGATTCTCTTACAGCACCTACGGTACTCCTGGTGCCAGCCCTTCAAGCGCAGCAAGTACTCCCGGCGGTACTAGCCGGAGTCTGCTCGGCTCCTCGTCCATGAACCGAAGCTTGAGCAAAAGTGTGTCAACCAGCAACCTGAGGAGAAGCTTTAATACCGAGGACAGCATTCTTGCCCCCGGTGCTTTCTCGGCCAGCTCTGGGCCTCGCTACTACGGTCAGAACGGCAGTGTGAAAAAACTGATCATCAACAAGGACATGCGGAGCGATCTATTCTCGACCCCTACGAAGGAGAAGCCCTCTTCCGACCATGTCAATAGCTCTCGTAAGTTGTCCAAGAGAGTCAGTTTTGACACGAGCACGATGGATGCCTCCGAAGGTAGCAACGAAAATGACACCACGTCTACCCCTCGAGGTGATGCGGTTACACAGAAGGCAGCGCCCGCTGGTGTCAGTGTCAATGGAACCACATCAGCAGCCGGAACACCCGAAGGCTTGGACCCAAGCAAGGGCAAGGAGCTTGCCATAGTCCATGAGGAGGATGCGTCCTCACAGCCTCCCGAAGACCATAAGGAAGGTTTCGATGCAGCCCCTGGCGCCTACTGGATGAGCCCCACCAAGGAGGTGCTTGCTTCCATGAATAGAGTGCAGCGCCAGCAAGTCACAGGCTTCACAGTGGGCAGGGACAACGTTGGCAGTGTGCAATTCAAAGTACCTGTTGACCTTACAAACATCGACCTGGACGAGATCTTTGGAGGCATTGTTATTTTGGAAACCCGCTCGGCGACTGTCTATCCTATCGCAGCCAAAAAGCCTCCTGTGGGTAAGGGCTTGAACGTTCCAGCTACCATTTCTTTGGAGCAGTCTTGGCCCCGTGGCAGAGACAAGCGGCCCAGCAACGATGCCAAACGATTCCACAAGCACGTAGAGCGCCTCAAGCGCATTGAGAACACAACGTTTGAGAGCTACGATACTGAAACTGGCATTTGGAAGTTCTCGGTTGAACATTTCACTACGTACGGATTGGATTACGACGAGGACGAGGATGAGGCTGAGCAACCTGCCAACGAGCCGTCCCGCGACGATGCATCTTTCAGCAATGTCTCCCAACAGGACTCGGACGATTCCGAGTCTAGCCCACAGGAAGATGACACATTCGATTTTCGCAGGAGCAAGCGTCGCGCCCTCCCTGGTGCGTTCGATTATCGGGACGAAGACTTTGACGAGGTTGAAGACACGCAACCACCTGCCCAGCGTCAGTCTTTTTTAGGGGATAGCTTCGCGGGTTCGACGTCCAATGCGCTAATTCTGTCGACGGAAGAGGAGGCAGACGACCAGGACATCGGATATGGCATGTCTGAGGATGAGGACACGGCGGGAACCCCCCTCAGACGCCATCTAGCCGCGGAGCAGAGAAGCGAATCGCCAGAGAGTGATGCTGCAGCCCCAGTAATCGAAACACCGGGTGGCATTCTCAGAGCTAGAATGCGGGCACTGAAGGGTTCGGCTACTCCAATAAAACTTCAGGTTGCAGGAGGGGACGAGTGGATGGATATGCTCCAACGCTCTGTTAGTCCTCAGAAGAGAGACAGAGCATTGCTGCGGAGTGTGAATGAGGCAGCATTGCGACCGACTGTTGAGGAAGTTGAGACAACAGAACAGAAAAGCCGAGTTGTGTCGGACGGGCGCGGGTTTGCTACAAGCATCGACCTGATGAACTCGCTATTTGAGAAGGCCAAGGCTCCCGCTCCGTCTGCGCCTGCGCCTTCGAGAGGATTCGTTCAGGTTGGTGAATACTTCATGGTCTAAGGATTGTCTGACCCCGTTTGCATTGCGTGGGTTGCATTCTGCATGGCCCTCCTGTATTTAAGCTGTGATCACTGTGACTAAGGCGAATATCAATCTAGTGGCCCTATGAACGACAAACTAAGTCCTTCGTTGACCAGTCCGACATGAGTGACGCCGACCGCTCCTTTTACAACTCAATGCGGCCCAGCTGGGGACCCGACGGAACTCTGATTTTTGCCTCCACGCGCTCATCTCTCGAGGGCGCTGGCAGACAAAACATGGCCGACAGCCTTATGATCACCAAGAATGTCATCCAAGCTCAGGGTCGCGAGATACAATCAGCCAAGTTTTCCAATGAGGTATGCGTCAATTCCGGGTGGAAAATACTAAGACATTACCTGACCTGCAAATAGTCGTCCGCGAAAACACTTGAGAACCAGATTCAAATGACTCGGGCTGAGCTCGCCGGGGGCATTCTGGAGCTGTCGTTACACCCCACGACGCTCAAGTCCCTTTTCCACGATCAGGACGCCAGCAATCCTACGAACATGCACGAGAAGCTCGTCTGGGAGCTTGCAAGTATTCTCTTTGACACAGTTGGAACCGTCGACAGAACCGCCGAAGCTCGGTCCCGAAGAAACAACCTGTCCCAGTTTTGGGCGGCGCTCGTCGACTCTGCATCGTCACGATCCATTGCCCTCGCCAGATCGGGCGAAGAAAAGGCGATTGCTGCCTTGTCTGGTCACCGTATTCAAGACGCTTGCAAATATCTTATCGACGGCAAAAACTTCCGCCTTGCTACCTTGGTATCTCTGATTGGGAGCAACGATGAGTCAAAGAAGGACATGCGCGAGCAGCTAAGCGAATGGCAAGATGCCAACTTCTTGTCCGAGTTTGCCGATCCTATCCGAGCAATATACGAACTTCTCAGTGGCAACTCTTGCGTTTGCGAGGGGAAGAAGGGTGTTCCTCTCGAAGACCGTATTGAGTCATTTGTCATCTCCAAGCGGTTTGGTCTGGACTGGAAACAGGCCTTCGGCCTTCGTCTCTGGTACTCCATCTCGCGCGAAGATGATATTTCTGCCGCTGTTCGTATATTCCAGGATGACGTTGCCCAAGGTAGAGAGCAGCGGCCACAAACATGGTTCGTCGAGCAAGGCATTCCGGCGCTTTGGCAGGATCAGGATCAGGATCAGCGCGAGGACCTCTTGTGGGGCCTTCTCAAACTTTACGCAGACGAGCAGGCCGATTTGGAGGCTGTGTTGCGTCCAGAAAATAGCCAGCTGTCGCCTTTCGACGTCCGTCTCAGCTGGCAACTCAGCCGCGCCCTGCTCTCTACCAATAAGGTATCTTATGGTCCTGACGCAACTGAAAAGGCTGATGCCTTGACTATCTCTTTCGCCGATCAGTTGATTAACGAAGGAAGCTGGCTCGAAGCTACCTTTGTCTTGTTGCACCTTAGCCAGCCCGAAATGAGGGCCAAGGATGTGCAGGACAATCTCTGCCGCCATGCCAGTCTTCTAGGGCCCGAAACCGGTATCAACTTTATGACTCTTACCCAAACCCTGAAGATCCCGGCGGCATGGATCTGGGAGGCTCAGGCTCTCTACATGAGGGCCGTGAAGAAGGATGCTTCCGCTGAGGTTCAGTGTCTGCTTCGGGCGGGGTCGTACGCAGAGGCCCACGACGTCTTCGTGCGGAAGGTGGCACCGTCTGCCGTTATCAGTCGCGACTACGACGAGCTGACAGCGATCCTATCTCGCTTCGAAGGCCACGACGACGACATCGCAGGTTGGACTCTTGGCGGTGAGATTTACAAGGCGTTCCTTGAACTGGTGAACCGCCGGAGGCAACGACAGCAAGCTCTTTCTCCCGTGCTCGAAAAGCTGGTTGCAGGTTTACCTGCCATGCGTGAAAACGCCGAGAGTGCCCACATCACGAGCTTGGCAGCTATCTCTGAAATGGGATCGACCGTGGCCAAAGTGATGGCAGAAGCGTCCAGGCAAGAGCAGGTATGTTGCGGCTCACGAATACTTCTATGTTCGATAGTATACTGACGTGTTTCTTTCGTAGGACGTTCCCCGGGTGTTGGGTCTTCCTCTCACAGAAGACGCTCACCTCAAGCATTCGCTGCACCTGGGCCTTTCCTACTACCGAGGACTGATGGCAGGAGGAAGATGAAGGGATTTTTTTCGAGACAGGGGGTATGGTGATCTGAGGCGGTGAAAGCAAAGAATACTTTCTGTAGCTGGGCATTTTGTTTTGCAAGCCCGCAAGGTAGAAAAGAAGGGGGGGGGGGGGGGGTTGTGAAGCAATAATGTATTATGTTGTAGGTGTAGCTGCATTCTGTAGTAATTAGAGTGCACGTGCGTTTTCGATCATAACATTGTCCACAAGACATGAGTTGATTCTCTAGTCCGACTTGCTGAGTGCTTTTTACGACATCGTTGATTGTCGTGAAGAGTACGGATACGGACACGGATACGGATATGCCGTATCAGAAATTGCCGGGGTCGTCCGAACATGTCCATGCTCTGTCCGGCGTCAAGGCATGGAAGGAAATGCATGGGTGGGGTCAGCCCTCTGGTTCCTACGGGGCCAGACAATTAATTGCGCCAGTGTCTGTAACTGCTGAACAGAAAACCCTTCAGCCAAGTTGTCGAAAGAAACCTTTCAGCTCAGCCTGTTTGCCTCCCGTATACCGAAGGCCTCGGGACCTAATGGCACAGCCCAAGAACTGGCCTGGTAGGCTGCCATACCTTTCAGCCCCGGTGCACTCTCGGCTCCTAACCGCGGCCCAACGGCAGGCAATTAGCCAGAAGCCGGCAGATGTACCCGACATACCGGCGCAGGCTACGGTGCTCCCGAGTCCGCTGGTCAAGATCACGCCCATCACGGACGACAGGCACCCGGCCAAGGGACAGAGCGGGCTCTTTGCAACGCGGCACCTCAAGCCGGGGACCTTTGTCTTGCCGTACCTGGGCACAGTACACCCGGAGATGCCGTCCGATTCGGATTACGACCTGTGGCTGGACCGGGAGGCTGAAGTCGCGGTGGACGCGGACAAGGGCGGCAATGAAGCGCGGTTCGTGAATGACTATCGGGGGATTGCGGACAGGCCTAACGCGGAGTTTCGCGAGGTTTGGTGTCAGAGGTTTCGGCAGCGGTGTATGGCTGTTTGGGTGCTGCCCGAAGGGAAGAGCGGGAGCGGGAAGGCGGGTATCAGCAAGGGGGAGGAGATTCTAGTCAGCTATGGCAAGGGGTTTTGGGGGACTCGGAAGCATGAGCAGGGTTGATGTCCGAAAATAATGATGGTTGTTGCTGCTAGACCAAGAGAGATGTCATACTTTAAAGCATCGTCTGAATACGGAACAGCGCTGGCAAGTCAATCGCATTTGTCAATAAAGTTCAGCTGATAGGTAGTTAAGCATATGTGACCAACGAATCGAACGACACTTGAGGCGGTACGGATAAGAAGGGACGAATGTTGTGTTGGTCGTCGGCGCCAAGCCACCTACCTACCTCTATGGCCTCCTTCATCATCTTCAGGTAGTGCGTCTTCTTGGCAGTCCATGGACGACGTCATTTGCATCATTTTATTGCAGAGTTTCGGAAACAAGCAGAGGAGGAACCGAGGCCCGACTAATCGTCGCTGGAAGGCGGGCCAAGAGCGAAGGCGCAGCGTCCACCTTGAAGGTGGTTGCAACGTCAAGCTCATAACACCACCTCTGACAAGCAGACAACGAGGAGAAGCAGTCGATCGAGGCTCAGGGGACGCGCGTCCTAGCCAAGTAGTACAGGCCATGAGTCGTCGTCATATTGCAGCCCCCGACTAGAGAGGTGGAGATGTGCGAAATGCCACACCGGATCTGGCTACAAAGAAGGACTCCCAAGGAGGCCAGCATATCCCGCACGACAGTAAGCATACACATGCCCTTCCTTGAGTGGACGCTTGTCTATCCTACGACCTAGATGGATGATGGAGCATCGCGAATGAATGTTTGGCTACGACTTGAGCCGTCGATCATATTCATGAATCAGGCTACTGTGTCTTCGGCCCCGCCCAGACCTCGAATAGGTAGGTACCTAAGGACTTGCAAGGTAGGCAGGCAGGTTGCTAGTACTATTGGGTGGTGGCAGACACTCTGCCACTCGCCCGGGCTCATAACAGCGCCAAGTCTTGCCAGAGGCGCGGTCAGTTAAGCGAGGTTGATGAGATCCGAGCATAACATACATTCCGTACCTGTACGTGATAAGCGAGCGAGATGAACCTGGACAAGGGGCGAGGAGAGACAGTCTGACCCGGACTTCGGGACAATTATTCTGGTTTAATGGCGAAGCACTGTAAACACGACGCCCGGCGTCCACACGGATTGTGCTGGTGGCGTTCGGCGCGTTCAAATTCTCTATATCACTCACCACCGGCACCGACGTTTTTGTGTCCGCAAAGGTCACAAGATTGTAGCCGCTCGTGTCTTGCTCCGTTTTGCTGTTTCAGTGCTTCTGCAATCTTCCACTCGGCGGGCAACCCCTAGTTCAATGAGTTCATCCCGACCTCGCCCCTCCCACCATCCCATCACCTTGATCCAAACTATCCTCCGTCTTTCGCCTACCTACCTATCTTGAGGCGTCACCAACACCAACATCACTGTACATATCCCATGTTGCCAGCGACTTGGCCTAATTTGCGCCTCCACATTTACCCTTGTTTTCGGAGTTCCGACAGCGTCGCGCTTACATCTTAGATAGACTGCGCTGATAGTCGAGTCGGAGGCAGAGATCTCAAGTGTCGGTCATCATACCTAGATCGATTCAATCGCATACTCCCTCGACAACGACACCCACGAAACAAAAGACGGGTTCAAGCGTCCGCCCCTCTAGGCGACTCTCGCCAACAATGGCGTTCCTTCGCCAGACGTGGACCCTCACGGTGAAGAACTGGGCCATCATCTTTCGCCACGCCGTCGCGGCCGTCTTCATCGCATTCATCCTACCCATAGCTCTGACGACCTTCTTTAGTTTTGCAAAGAATCTATTCGTGCCGCCGTCCGTCTTTGGCATTTCAGATCCGAGAAGCATTCGATCCCTCCCGGACGCCCTCAACGTTGCAGCAGATTCCGGTCGAGGAACCGTCGTGTTCGTAAACAACGGTTTCTCTGGAGGTGACATCGATAGGGTCATCGATACCCTAGCAACCTCTGTAGAAAGCGCCGGCAAAACGGTCCTCCGCCGCTCGTCCACTGCCGATCTTGGGACCGATTGTCCTACCAACCTCCGCGGTGTCTCTCAATGCTACGGAGCCGTCGTGTTCCAAGCCTCTCCGTCCGAGGGCCCAGGCGGCTACTGGAACTACACGCTCCGCAGCGACGGAGCTCTGCGAAGCATTGTTGTCGATGTCGATTCGGACAAAAACGATGCTCAGATCTATCTGTTGCCGCTACAGAGAGCGGTCGATGTTGCTATTGCTTCCATCCAGTCCGGTTCATCGTCCGGGTCCGGGCCGTCCCAAGTGGAGCAGGGTCCTCTTCCCGAGACCGTCAACGAATACCCTTTCACGTCTATAACCCAGGAGGAGCGTGCTGTGAGAATCCGCATCAACTATCAAAGCGCCATCACCAACTGGATGGGCGTAGCATTTATGACGAGTGTCCTTTTCGTCACATACCACCTCACAGGATTCATCGCAACCGAGCGTGAAAGTGGCATGATTCGTCTCGTCGATGCCATGATGCCCGTCAAACGCAGGTGGCACGCGCAGGCTGCCCGTGTCATCTCCTACCATGTCTCATTTAGCCTGATCTACATCCCAGGTTGGGTCATTGGGTCATTGGTGCTGCGCGCTGGTGTTTTTGCGCGAACCGGCGTTGGAATCGTCTTGATATACCACCTACTCAACGGAATCGCCATGGTGTCCCTCTCCATCTTGACCTCATCGCTCTTCAAGAAGGCTCAGATCAGTGGCATCGCCGCCATACTCGCCATCATGCTCCTCGGCATCCTTGCACAATCCATCTCTTACCCGAGCACTGCCGCTGTGGGACTGCTTAGTTTTCTCTTTACGCCCTGCAACTATGTCTACTTTATCACATATATGGCGAGATGGGAGCGAGAGGACTTGCCAACCAATCTGGCCGAGGTTGCCCCGGGTAGCCCGTGGCAGCTTTCCGGTATTATTCTATGGGTATTCCTGATTATCCAGATCTTTACCTACCCTTTACTTGGGGCCCTAATCGAGTCATCCCTTCATGGCACTACTACGAAAGGTAGGAAGATAGTCCTGAAGTCGCCTGGCACTCAGAATGACGGAACGGCGGCCGGCGAGCTACGGCTGGACGATGCTGCTGTGCGTTTGCAAGGTTTCACCAAGATATACTGCCCTTCCTCAATCCGTCGTCTGTTTTCTTTCATCTCGCACCCTCATGACCCGGTTTGTGCTGTCGACAACCTGACTCTGGATGTCCGCAGAGGACAGATTCTTTGTCTCTTGGGCGCCAATGGCTCTGGAAAGTCCACGACACTAGACTCGATCGCTGGCACGAGCAAGCTTACAAGCGGCACTATCACCATTGACGGCACTGGCGGACTCGGGATTGCACCTCAGAAAAACGTCATGTGGGACGACTTGACGGTTGAGCAACACATCGAGATCTTCAACAGGCTCAAGTCCCCTGGGCAGATCGCTTCCAAGCAGGAGATCCGCGACCTTATCAGGTCTGTCGACTTGGAGTTAAAAGGCAAAGCCATGTCGAAGACGTTGTCTGGAGGTCAAAAGCGCAAACTACAGCTGGGCATGATGCTTACCGGAGGAAGTGCTGTCTGCTGCGTCGATGAAGTCAGCAGTGGCATTGACCCTCTCTCTCGACGTAAGCTCTGGGATATTCTCTTGGCTGAAAGGGGTCGAAGGACCATAATCCTCACAACGCATTTTCTGGACGAAGCCGATCTCCTTGCCGATCATATCGCCGTTCTGTCTAAAGGCACCCTCCGTGCCGACGGCTCCTCGGTGGAGCTAAAGGACCGTCTCGGCGGTGGGTATCGAGTCCATGTGCACAAGGACACAGGAATTAAGAACGCTCCCGATGTAGAAGGAGTTCAAAAGAAGATTTCTTTTGACCTCATCAGCTATATCTCGCCGTCTTCAGCCCTGGCCGCCAAGGTGATTCGCACTCTTGAGGCATTTGGGATTCACGAATACCGTTTTTCGGGGCCCACCATTGAGGATGTATTTCTTCAGTTAGCCGAAGAGATCCGTGGAGAATCTGACGATGTACCTCCCGACCCAGGGTCGGACCTGAACGAAAAGAAGACAATTTCGACCGCATCGGCCGAAGTTCTCCCCGTTGGTGCCGTGCCCCAGGGAGGGCTGCAACTGCTTGATGGCAAGCAGATTGGTTTCGTGGAGCAGGCAGTGGTACTCTTCCGGAAGCGCATCACCATTCTCAAAACCAACTGGATTCCATACTTGACCGCATTCGCTTTGCCTGTGGCAGCTGCCGGTCTTGTCACTCTTTTCATCAAGGATCAAGCGCAAAGTGGATGTGCACCCTCTGAGGAACGTTCACTTGACCAGACAGAAGGAATTGGCCTCACGGACTTCGCCTGGAATCTAGTGCTTGGTCCGACTTCGAGATTGGATTTCAACACTGCCGCTAGTGTCCTTCTCCCAGCGTTCGATGCTGCTGCTGCTGGCTCCGCCTCCGCCTCCGAAGACGCCGGTGGGATTCTCACACAGAATTCCACTTTTGTACAGAGCTTCCAGGCCTTTCAAGACACCATCTTTGATCAACGGCTAGAGACCCTGCCGGGTGGGATCTGGCTGGGTGGTGACTCTGCTGTACCAACCATCGCGTACATGGCCGATTACAATGGTCTCATCAACCCTCTGCTTACGCAAAACATTTTCAACATGCTTCTTAGCAATGTCACCATCATCATGTCCTGGGCACCATTTGCCACCCCCTTCGCAAGTTCGGATGGAGATGGACTGCAATTCATCGTCTACAGCGGCATCGCTCTTGCTTGCTACCCAGGATTCTTTGCGCTGTATCCCAGCCTCGAGCGACGACAAGGGGTGCGCGGGCTCCAGTACAGTAACGGCGTCCGTGTTTTGCCGCTGTGGTCGTCTTACCTCGCATTCGATTTCCTCATTGTTCTGGCATCCACAGCTCTTGTTACCATCCTCTGGGCTACCCTGTCATCCGTCTGGTATCATGTTGGGTTCATTTTCGTAGTATTTTTGCTCTACGGCTTGACTGCCATTCTTTTGGCGTACGTAATATCCCTGTTCTGCAAGACAGCGCTGTCCACGTACGCCTGGGTCGCGGCCGGGCAAGCGGTGATGTTCCTGGTCTACCTGATCGCCTACATGTGCACGGTGACGTTCTCGCCCGTCCCACGAATCGACGACAACATCCTTGTTGTTCACTTCGTCATCTCAGCTATCGCGCCTATTGGCTCAGTCGTGCGCGCCATGTTCCTGGCTCTGAATCTCTTCTCGACGGCCTGCGAAGGACGGCAACTTGCATCAAACCCGGGTGGTATCCTCCAATATGGAGGTCCTATCTTGTACTTGCTCCTGCAGTCCATCTGCTTGTTCTGCATTCTTTTGTGGGCTGATAGTGGCTCCGTGGGAACCTCATTCCGGCGGCTCTTGCACCGGCGTTACCATGACGAGACAGAGGACGCGAACTCGGCTGACGAGGAAGTCGCCAACGAAGTGGCAAGAGTAACCACACAGAGTAGCGATGACGGTCTGCGGGTCATTCATCTGACTAAAACGTTTGGGAAGAACACAGCCGTCGACAATGTAAGCTTTGGTATTCAGAGGTCTCAAGTGTTTGCCCTTCTTGGGCCAAATGGTGCAGGCAAGTCAACGACCATTTCTCTGATTCGCGGAGACATCAAACCAAGTCGAAACGGCGGTGAGATTCTCATCGAGGACAAGTCCGTCATCCACGATCTGCCTGCTGCCCGAGCAAACCTTGGCGTGTGTCCCCAACATGACGCCATGGACTTGATGACTGTTCGCGAGCATCTCGAGTTCTATGCCCGTGTACGGGGAACCCCTGATCTCGACCACAACGTAAACGCTGTTATCCGCGCGGTCGGTTTGCAGGCGTTCTCGACGCGAATGGCACACACACTCTCTGGTGGCAACAAGCGCAAACTGAGTCTTGGTATCGCCTTGATGGGCAATCCGAAGGTCCTTATCCTTGACGAGCCTTCTTCAGGGCTGGACGCGGCCGCCAAGCGGATCATGTGGAAGACGTTAGCCGCCACGGTCGCAGGCCGGTCCCTCCTACTGACCACGCACAGTATGGAGGAGGCCGATGCTCTCGCAAACCGAGCTGGTATTCTCGCTCGACGCATGCTTGCTGTCGGCACGACGGATGATCTCCGACATCGTTTCGGCGATGCCCTGCACGTCCATTTGATCAGCAAGACGGCACCGCACACTACACCCGAAGAAACCAAGCATCTGCGCCAATGGGTCACGGCTACTTTCCCGGGAGCCGACGTAGAGGAGAAAACGTACCACGGCCAGATGCGCTTCTCCGTACCTGCAAAGGAGGTGGTCAGCGTCTTTGGCGGCGACAAGGCTAAAGACATCACGCCTGCAAACGACATGTCATCGAGTGCGATTGGTCAGCTGGCTGTGATGTTGGAGGAACAGAGAGAGTATTTGGGTATCAATCATTTCAGCGTTTCACCAACAACACTTGATCAAGTTTTTCTCGCCATTGTGGGGAAGCATAACGTCCAAGAGGAGGGATACAAGGTGCCCGAGAAAAAGTCCTGGTGGCGTTGTGGCTTATGAGCGGCCAGTAATGCATACGTACAGATATGAAGTGAACGGAAAAAACAAGGACGACGAGGGGTCAAAGTGTCACACGGGAATTTCCCTACTGCCTTTTTTGTGGTTTCAAGATACCCAATATATTAATCGTGCTACCTAGTGGTTTTTAGACGTAATAGATCGTTACTCTCCAATATTATAGAGGGATATGAAGCGGCTAACTGTGAATAGTCCGTTGTTGCGGTTGCCTCACGTTCCCCGCGCTAGCCTGATTGATATCGCAAATGCTACGTGCCAATCCTATGTTTTCTCGAGAAGGTTGTCCTCCAGGGGCAACGACGCTGATATGTCCAATAGCTGCGAGGCTACGCCTACCGTTGTCGCTTCGGCTGACCAGTCGAAGGTAAGTGCTGCCCTGCTTACTCTGTTGATTTCTTTTGCTAGCCTCGTTCTTTTTTTCATTAATGACGTCGACCTCCTTGAAACTCGTTTATTACCGTTGTTTTTGCGCCGTTGCCTTGTCTCTTACCATCTCGGTCTTGTTTCCTAGCATACAAGGAGACTCAGGTGAGAGAAAGAAACAGCAAAGGACAGGGTTTCATGATTCCCTTATCCTTCTTTTAGCCGAGTTCCAGCTCAAAATCCATTTCCATCTCTCCGGACGTGGTGCGACTGTTTATTGCTGGAAGTGTTGCATACTACTGGTCGCCCACCCGGGGCGGCAGTGCTTGGCTTAACAGAGGTCTTATAATCCTCGAGCACACTGGCCAGACCGAAGACGGTCTCGTTCGACTCGTTTGTATGGAGATTGTACGGCAGTCCGTAGGTGGCCAATCTGTCGTCCCTGATATGGCTCGACCTCGCGCTAGAACCTGCCGAGTCGGCGATGCCCCTCTCCATATCTCGTGGCTTCGGGAGACCTGAGTACGCCCGCGTCGGCCGAGTATGTCCTGTTTCCGTCTGCTGGCTGGGTACAGATGAGATGTTCACCCTGCTCATCAGCTCCGGAAATAACTTGGTCAGAAGTGGGCGAAGAGTCGGGAGACTTGCGCATGTTATGGCTGACGAGATCTCACCAAGGGACCAGAGCGAGGCTTTAACATTTGTCCAGGTGAAGTCGGTCTCTATGTCCAAGAACTGGACCCTTATAATGCTGATGGCAACAGTACTAGGAAGATATTAATACATGTACCTATCGCGTACGGGACACGCGCATGACATGCGACGAAGATCGGCAAACTTACAAGAACCCCAGGCTGAATATTCCCATGAGAAGAATCTTTTGCTTTCGAGGCAGTCTGAGGTGCCAAAAAACAGGCATCGGCAAGGCAAAAACGGCGACGTCAGTGATGATGTTGCCCGCGGCGTTGACGTACCACTGCGGCTGGTTCGGAATGCACTTTGCTTTCACTGACTTGTCCCAGAACCCGGAAACTGGCAAACACTGGAGTGCCGATATGAATAGTTGGGAGGTTGACCAGGCACCCACGATGAGCAAGGCAACTGCGTAGATCTTGCGGAGTCTAGGGACAACCATGACTCGATAGTATTGGCAGAGGAATGATAATTTGATGCAGAGTATGGCGATGTTGTAACAGACTATCGATGTGTAGAACAGTCTCATATACTCCGTAATGTCTTTCGGGCTTAGGGTTACGATATGTCTTCCAAGACCATGTGTCGTCACTTTCGTTTGGGTCAGCTGTTTGTTTCTTGCAGAACCTGTTTAAATCAACTCACTATCTGCGATGGCAGTACCGCAGGCCACTGTAGCCAACTTGTATCGCAGGTCAGTCTCAAAATTGCTTTCGAATAATAGTAGCTTCACTCACAAGAGAAGCAACGGCGAGATAATCATCAATGCCGAACGTTCGAATGATTTTCGTTCTCGTGTATATTCTTAGGCTGACCATTGTCGTTGCGAATAGGACACAAAAGACCGCAGATCCGACGACTGTCGTCCTCTCGTCGTCGGCATATGCCGCGGGAGGGACGGACGCATCCATCTTGGCGACAGTGTATTGGGATTGTTATGCAGACGCGAAACAAACAAAGTGGAACATGAAGCCAGAATCCGATCGAGATTGACGAATGGACTAGCCAACTGGCACCTCCCGTGCTTGAAGATCGATAACCCAGAAGGTCAAGGGGAAAAGAGCAGTCGGTCGATCCAGTCGGAGATGTTTATGAATCCATTGGGGGAGATATTGGAGGCAACGACGGGCCAATAGAGGCAGCCGCAGCAACTAATGGTTTCAGGGTTTTCTTGGGGACATTTCCAAAGTTAATGACGGAAACGGGGACAGCCCGAGATTCCCCAGCAGCGTCTGCGCGAAGGATTACCTTTTTGGCCGTAAGAGAGTCCAGCACATCTCCCCCTTGAGAGCAGCCAGTGTCCATCGGCATCGAATCATTCGACGCTTTTAGACAATGAAGCTTGCAACACGAAACATTTCATCCCAGCATAAACATATCGCCTTTCTCGAAGCAAGTGCAGGTCACTGAGCACGGAGAGATGGAAGGGTCTTATCGGTATGTAGAAGATTCACCGTGGGGACAACAAGTCCATTGTTCCGTCCTTGGTTCTGAATATTCCATTATACTCCCCAATTCATCTCGATTATTTTAATAGGCGCAGAGAGAGAAAGAACTATCCATGGAGGGACTACCTAGTTCCCTGTGCGACGAAGGGTAATTTCAACAGCCGGAACTTAGTGATACGATCAAGCGAGCTAAGATCGGGGACTCGCAGACTTCCTTGTGGCAGGGAGGATGCAAGCACGCTATCGAAGATCGAACTTAAGAAAAAGCTTTAGCTTTCTCTCCTTCGATATCTTACATATACAGTACTGTGTATGCATGAACGCACTTGGCGGGTTGGCCAGGCTGTGCATGCCAAGGTGAGCATCTGTTCAGCTGCAAGCATGAGATTTATTTCATTGGCAGCAATAACTTTGAACTCAAAGGGAAGGTAAAAAATGAAACTCGATGCTTATAGGTAGCTGAACGTGTATCGATGTATGTTAAGTTGGGATGGCAGCGGAGAACCTTGCTTGAAGTCCTAATTGGATTGACGCATCGAGTCAGAATGATGTGTTGGAAATGCTTGAGTCCAAAGAAACTCTCAGTCCTCCTTCCCAACACCCTACCATACCAAGACTGAGACTTGCCTTCGTATCGCCATCCCACCCTCCATTTCTGCCTTTTGCGGTCGGCTGCCCTCGATCCCGTGTTTTGAGGAGGAGTTGGCATACTACTACCCGGGGGGCTTAGTCAGGATTCTCATGTGCTAAATCCCCCCTCCTCACGGAGGGGGCGAAAAAAGGGGGGTCGCAGCGAGAAAAGGGGGGTCGCACCCCGTCCCCACTTTGTCCTACTTTTCGTTACATTCTCACCAAAATCATCAAATATTCAGACAAGTTATCAACAGATATTAATACTAACTAAACCACTTACCCTACTTTAACCTATTTATTTAACCTATCTATTATGCCCCGCTAAAGTGATAAGTATATAACCCCTGCTAAGAAGGTAGCTGAAGTGCTCTTTGCTGCCTAATAACAGGCCTATGCCTATAACCGTGCTAGTAAATTACCCTCTGCTATACCTACTATACGGGCACTTGCCTGGCAGTATAGAGTATCCAATATATCAATTCGCTGGCACCTTTATACCCTCCGTGATGGCGGCAACCTCCGGGCTAGCCCGGAGGAGGGCGGCCGGCCGAAGCTATTAACCCTAGCTAAGGATTTGGCGCTTGCCGCCTTTGTTATATAGATGGAGTAAATTGGCTTCCTGGCAGCCCTGGTCTAGGTTGAAGAAACCGCTAACTTCCTCTGTAACCTCTAGGGCCAGCTGGCTGTTAACAGTGACCACTTTATCCGGACCTGGCTTGCCGACCACCTGGAGCTAGAGGGCAAGGCTGTAATCCGGCCTATTGAGGTATACCGGAAGGGAGCTGAGTTTGATACTACCTCTGTCTGGGATTTCTTCGCCTGGTACTGGGCTAACGTTACGGACTTTAATCTTGGCCTATCTGAGATATGGAACGCTGATGAATCTGGGTGTTGAATTAGCTGCCTTAACGGCTGGCTTTACGTAATAGTCCTTAAGCGGCCAAAATATAGCCTATATCTAGAGGTTATTAACCTATCTAACTATAAGACTTTAACTATAGTTAGATATAGTAATATAATTAGTAATAGTATACTAGTATATATAATCTTTAAAACGTAGCTAATTACTGCTTAAGTAGATTATTAGATCTAAGAAGGTGTCTGCTTTATATATTTAATAACAGGCTTCTCTAATTAAGAGGTTATAATAGACTATATATAGTACTTTAATACTAAGTTATATAGATACTCTGCTAGGTATATATATATAGGCTACTCCTTTAGTAACTATTTTAGTTATAATATATATAGCTATAGTAGTTATACTATATAGTATACTAACTTAAATAGTTAATAAACTAAAAGAGAAATACTATATTATAACTATTATAAGACTATTAAAAAGGATTAATAACCTTATAGGCTTCTCCTCTTTAATAGATTTACTAGTTATATAAGTATTAAGCTTATAGAATACTATATTAACTTTAATATTATCCTAGGTTTTTTTTTACCTTATATTACCTATCTTTTTTAGCTAATAGATATAGCTGTTTTTTAACTATTTAAGAAAGCCTAATAATAAGTGCTCTGCTATTATATATAGGATAGTAACCTTATATTTATAAGGGGTGACTTTATTACTGCCCTTACTACTATAATAACTATAGCCTTTATAGTAAAGAATATTATAAATAGGTTTAAGAAGTTAGGTATCTAGCCTATCTATAATAATATAGTACTAGCCTAGCTAGTAAGGAAGATATGTTAGCATAACAGGTAAGCTAGTCTCTTAGATAGAGAATTCTAGCTTAGGAGAATATAAGAGAGTATATCTCTTATATAAAGATATATCCTATAGAAGCAAGAATATAGGATAAAAGGGAGATATAAATACTTATACCTAGGGTAAATAAATAGAGGATATAAGGATATATAGTTAAAAGAGAGTATAGTAGTTAGATTATTAACTATTTGCTTGCTTAGAGAGAGAAGGAAAGGAAACTAGAAACAGGAAGAATTCTAGCCCTTATATAGACCTATACAGCTTACTAGAATATTCTATACTTACGTAAGCTGCTTATAAATTAACCCTTAGTTACGTAACATAATAACCTTAAGTAAATAACCCTAACTTAAAACAATAACCTTATAGGAATAACAGAGGTAGAAGGTAGGATCTAGAGAGATCTTAGACATTCTAGTACCTTCTCTAATCTTTAGTTAATTACGTAATTAGGCATGCTTACGTAATCAATATATATATTAATCTACTAAGTAAGTAGATTATAAATATATATATCTTATATATATATAACCTCTATAATAGAGGAAATATAAGATAAAGAAGTATAAGAATACTTAGAGATATTCTTACTTCTAATACTCCCTTTTTTGCTCTATTATAGAGTAAAAGTAGTGAAGTGAAAAAAGTTACCCTGGAGTTACGCAGTAGCGTGTAGGGTAAATATTAATAAGTATAATAACTTATTAATAAAAAATCCTAATAATAGTAGGAAAAATATACTATATATATAGGTATATTATATAGGCTTATTATTATTAAATAGGCCTATAAGCTTAATAAATTCTTAAAATTTAACCCTAGGAAGGGGTTTTATTAAGCTATCTGTAGGTATAGAAGAAGTAGGAATATATTCTACTTTTATATTACTATTTTTAACTTCTTAATATATATAATAATAATATAAGGTAGTATACTTAGTCCTTTAGTAATATTCTAGATTATAGGCTAAGCTTAAGGCTATGTTATTATCTGTTTTAATATTTATAGGGGTTATATTATACCCTATTTTAGATAATAAGCCTTTTAGCTAGACTGCCTCCCTAATAGCTTCCTGTAGGCTATTAAATTTAGCCTTAGTAGTAGATAGGGATATAGTTAACTGTTTTTTAGATTTCTAACTAATAGGGCCCCCTAATAAGGTAAAGATATAACTAGAAGTAGATTTTCTAGTTTCTTTATAACTTACCTAGTTAGAATTAGTATATCCTACTAGATTAAGGGTATTATTAGAGTTATTAATATCTATATTACCTTAATAGGTAATATTATAATTAATAGTCTTTTTTAAATATTTTAAAATACTTTTTCTTTACTTAAGTAGGAATTCTATTAGGTTATAGAGGTAACAAGAGGTAAAGGATATGCTATAGGCTATATTAGGCCTAGTTATAAACATAGCGTATATAAGGGAACCTATAAGGCGTTAATATTCCTTTAATAGGTCCTTAGAAGGAGTATAACCTTCTAATTTGTTACCTAGAGGGCTACTTAATATACCTAGAGATATAGGTATATTATTTCTTTTTGCT
Organism: Colletotrichum graminicola M1.001; assembly: GCF_000149035.1. Taxonomy (NCBI): domain Eukaryota; kingdom Fungi; phylum Ascomycota; class Sordariomycetes; order Glomerellales; family Glomerellaceae; genus Colletotrichum; species Colletotrichum graminicola. The sequence goes on from NW_007361067.1 coordinate 153,964, forward strand.
TCTAGTAGATTAAATCTTTCTAGAAGTTGTTAGATATAATGGGCTTAAGAGATAGTTATAGATCTTCTAGATTTATCTCTTGTTATATAAAGCCCTAGAAATTTAGAAACTTCACCTAGGTCTTAAATCTCTATATATTTAGAGATTTTACTTTTTATATTTTCTATATACTTAATATCTTTATTAAGTATAAGAAAATTATTAATATAGGTAATAATATAATAAGAATTATTTTTATCCTAGTTATAATAGGTAGCTTTATTAGATTTTAAAGATATAAAACCTATATCTTTTAATATAGATTTAATCTTTAACTGCTACTGCCTAGGAGCTTGTTTAAGGCTATATAAAGCCTTTAAAAGTAATAATATCTAATTCTTATTATTTTCCTAATTTATAGTATTTAAATTAGGGTATTTATTAAAGAAATTAGATAAAGGGATATTAGAAGGGTCTATATATACCTCTTCTTCTAAATCCCTATATAAAAAGGCTCTAATAATATTAATTTGTTAGATTTCTTAATCTAAGGCTGCTGCTATAGCTAATAGTACCCTATAAGTAGTAGGGTTACTACCTGTAGTAAAGGTTTAAAAGTAATCTAGCCTATATTTTTGCTAGAAACCTCTAACACATAATTAGGCCTTATATTTATTAATATTACTATTAATATTAAATTTTTTCTTAAAGACCTATTTAGCAGTTAAAGGTACCCTAGAAGACTTATATACTTTATTAGGTTCTACTGCTTTTAAAGTGCCTCTTTAGATAATAGTAGCTAATTCTTTATATATAGCTTCTAACTAGAGGTCTTTTTTAGGTCCTTCTAGAGCTTGTTTTAAAGTAGTAGGCTTTAGAGGTTTAATACTATAGTTATATTCTATAGTATTATTATAGGCCTTATATTTGTCTTTTTCTTCTTTAGATATAGAAGGTAATCTAACCTCTATATTAGAAGAAGGAATAATTTTATTATTTATAGAAGTACTAAAAGAAATAGTAGTTTTTTCTCCCTCTCTTATAGTACTTTCTATAAATTTAATATATAAGGTCCTTACTATAGAGGACCTATAAGGCCTAAAAAGAATATATATATTATATATATTATTTCCTTCTGTAAATAAATAAATACCTTCTTCTATATAGGTATTTAGTTTATCTAACTAGATACGCCTTTCTTTAGGTCTATAAACTAAGACCTTAGAGCCTATTTTCTTTAATTTAGATAAATCTAGTTTATTATCCTTATTAGGATAAAAATAATCTAGAAAAGCCTCTATAGAGGTCTTTTTTAGTCTTCTTATAGCAGTATAATTTAATAACTTAGTAGTTTCTTTAAGAATAATATCTTATAGAAACTTAGGTAAGTTATTTGCTGCTATAATAGTCCTAGATTTATCTAGAATAGATCTATTTGTTCTTTCTGCTATTCTGTTTTGCTCTAGCGTATAGGGAGTAGAGGGTTCTAAAATAATCCCTTTTTCTTTAATATAAGGTAATAATTCCCCTATATTAAATTTAGTGCTGTTATCTAGGCGTAGGCGTTTAGGATAATTATACCCCTAATTTTTATAATATTCTAGCTTATTTTTTAAGATATTAATTATATCTTCTTTAGTTTTAGAGAATTTAATATCTCTAAGGCTAAAATAATTATCTGTAAATAGAATAGCGTAGTTATTTCTATTAATAGATATAGGGGTAATTTTAAGAGTATTTATATATACTCTTTCTAAGGGAAAAGTAGCTCTATTATAGTTAATTTTAGGCTGTTACCTAGTTAACTTAGAGCTTATATAGTGAGGACAGTATAAATCCTCTTCTTTTAATTTTTCTAAAGGAATTCCCTTAGTTAACTTAGTAGTTTTAACTAAGTAAGGATAAGAAGGATAACCTAATTTTTAATACTATTCTTCTGTTATAGTAAATACCTCTTCTTTTCCTTGATTTATAGAGGTATTATCTTCTATATTAGAAGATATATTTTCTTTAGTATTTTCTAGAGATAAAGAAGGGCCTTTTTCTTCTTCTATATCTATATTATATAGAAGATTATTTTTAGGAGGATAAGTAATATTTAAATAGAAACCTCTTCTTACTATATTAATATTAGCAAAAGGTTCTTTATTATTATTATAAAGATTCTAGTTAATAAGGAATCTACCTCCTTTATAGTGTAGAAGACCTAAAAATATAGATATAGGAAATTCTAGTATATATAAGGTATTCTTTAGCCTTATATAGTTAATTTCCCCTTTAAAGTAAATAAAAAGTAAAATAGTTCCTATTCCTTTAGGTTTAATAGGTCCTACTTCTGTATTAACTATAGGAATATTTTCCTTAGTTAATAGGTCTAAGTAAAAGTCCTTATTATTTAATATATAGACTATTAAACCTATATTATATAACTATTTATTTCTTTAATTTAAATAGTTATAATAGGCCTTATAAGTGTAATATTTACCTTTTTAGTTACCCTCTAATTCTAGAGGCTAGTTAGCTTGTTAGTTTATAGTAAAAGTTGCCCTTTCTTTGCCTTTAAAAGGCTATAGGTTTAAATCTAGGTTATTAACCTTTTCTTTAGGTCTTTTATACCCTTTATTTCCCTACTTATAAGGTTTCTTATCCTTATTAAAGGGATTCTTATATTCTTTAGTAGAATTACCCTTATTAGAAGGGTAATTATTTCTACTATAATTATTAGATATAGGCGTATTATTTTTATACTGGTTTTTGTCTAATATATTGTTAATAAGGGCTTCTAGAGAAGGAGGCTCTTTAGTTCTTAAAGCACTTCTCTATCTTTCTGCTTAGATAGGAAAATAGCCACTTAAAGCAGCTATAAAGACCGTTTTTTAGTTTATATCTTCTATTTTAGCCTCTACGTTATTTAACTTAAAGATATAACCTTTAAAAAAGCTAATAAACTTATTTAAAGTATTATAATTCTCTAGTTTAATAGCGTAAAATTCTAAGTATAATTATTACCTTAGAACAGGGCCTGTTCCCTTATAGGATGATTTTAGTATATTTAAAGTATCCTTAGGATCTTTTAAATTAAATACTAAAGATAAGGGATCTTTTTAAAGATTCTGCCTTATAATTAATAAGGCTTATGTTTTTTATTCTTTAGAAATATCCTTATATCTTATCTCTTCTTTAAAATAAGTATTAAGCTTTAATAGCTTAAAAAAGAGATAAATAGAAGTAATCTAGAAATTCTAATTCTTTATACCCTAAAGATGTTATTCTAGAGGTAATAAACAGCCTGTAGTAGCCTTAATAATATCTACTATTTTTTTTAGTATTTTACTAGATTTAAATAGGTATTCTTATAACCTATAGAGGTCTTACTCTTTCTGCCTTTTTATAAATATATATCTTTATATATATAAGATATATAGGCAGCTAGAGGATTTTATAGCTGCTATTAAGACTTATACTACCTCTTAGATAAAGGACCTTATGCTGCCTATAGTAAGACTTATACTGCCTTTATCTATAATAGATATTTAATACTTCTCTTAGTTATAAGAGATACTAAAGGCTTACTCTTTCTGCCTTAATATTCTTATAAAGAAAAGATAGTATAAGGGGTCTACTTTATAAATAGATAAATAAATAGGCTACTTAAGAGTATATATAACTCTTATAGTAATAAAGATACCCTAGGTATATTACCTAGGCTTATAACCTGTTAGCATAACAGGTAAGCTAGTCTCTTAGATAGAGAATTCTAGCTTAGGAGAATATAAGAGAGTATATCTCTTATATAAAGATATATCCTATAGAAGCAAGAATATAGGATAAAAGGGAGATATAAATACTTATACCTAGGGTAAATAAATAGAGGATATAAGGATATATAGTTAAAAGAGAGTATAGTAGTTAGATTATTAACTATTTGCTTGCTTAGAGAGAGAAGGAAAGGAAACTAGAAATAGGAAGAATTCTAGCCCTTATATAGACCTATACAGCTTACTAGAATATTCTATACTTACGTAAGCTGCTTATAAATTAACCCTTAGTTACGTAACATAATAACCTTAAGTAAATAACCCTAACTTAAAATAATAACCTTATAGGAATAACAGAGGTAGAAGGTAGGATCTAGAGAGATCTTAGACATTCTAGTACCTTCTCTAATCTTTAGTTAATTACGTAATTAGGCATGCTTACGTAATCAATATATATATTAATCTACTAAGTAAGTAGATTATAAATATATATATCTTATATATATATAACCTCTATAATAGAGGAAATATAAGATAAAGAAGTATAAGAATACTTAGAGATATTCTTACTTCTAATAAGATATAAGAGGCTAAGCTATAGATACTATCTTACCTTATATATTTCTTACTAAATAATAACAGATTTAATAAGGTAATACTTATAGTATAGTATATTAAGAATAAATATAGTAGTAAATAGAGCCTATATTTAAAGAGGTAATATAAAATAATAAAGGGGGTAATTTTAGAGGGGTCTCTTAGCTATAAGTACAGGCAGTAGTATATTAAAGACTATAACAAGAGGTTAGCTATATTATAGCAAAAAAAACAAGCCTACTAAGCTATAAAGCTATTATATTTATTTATATTAAGTGTTACTATTACAGATATATAAGAGGCACGTAATAAACAAATTACTAAGGCTATATAGGTAGAGATCTAGCAGCAGACGGCCTTTATTAAGAAGGCTGCTTGCGATAAGGAAAAAAAAGTCTGCCTATAATATTATGTAATAAAGTATTAACTAGTAGATAGCAAGAGGAAGCGACTAACCTTTTAATAGTAGTTAGTCTATACTAAAGAAGTTAATAACTATATCCTATTTAATACCTTAGATCCTTACTAGCATAATATAAAGCCTAAGAAATTTACTATTAACATTAATCTAACTCCTTATCTACTATATATACTTAACTAATTTAAATATTTAGTAAGACCCCTTAGTTAGTGTAATGTTAACTAAGTATTGGCTGATGCTGTAGTAGTAGCAGCAGAGCTGGATTTTAATCTAGATATGTTTGCTAATATTGATAACCCCCTTAAAGAAGACGATAATAAGGTTAAAAGCAGTAATAAATTAGTTAGTATACCTAGTGTTAATAGTAATAATAATAATAAGGATATACTATTACTATATCTACTAATAATACTACTATTATAAGTAACTATATTATAATATATATTAATATATTATTATATTATATATAATATTTATACTTAGTAAAGCACTAAGTAAGTGCTAAACTCTTTAGTTACCCCCCTATTATTATAAGAAAGAAAGAGGCAGTAACATAAAGTAGATAATACGTCTAGTGATAGCTTTATTATATTTACAATATAAATTTGTGCTTTTTATGTAAATAAAAAATTAAAGGTACTGTTAGAAAGCCCTAATTTAGAGCTATTAATTAATACTACTTTTGTTATTATATATAGTTGTTATAGTTATTACTTTAAGAAATAAATAGTTAGTTATACTAGATATTACACCTAAAAGTGATACTATTTGTGATATAGGTGCGACCCCCCTTTTTTCGCTGCGACCCCCCTTTTTTCGCCCCCTCCGTAGGAGGGGGTGTTTAGATTTCTTAGCTTGCTTACTAACACCCCCGAGTAATAGTGGAAAAGAACAAACACGTTTCAAGACTTGAACAATATGCGACTGGAGGTGTTCATCTATTGCCTAACTCCGACGAAGTCTCTGTCGCTGTCCAACCCTTGTTGATTTTGCCATTCTTTCTCCGACACGAGACGTGGAGAACAGGAGAGTTCACGTAGATCTTTGAGAATGTCGATATATTTACGAATCGACACAATCTCCGCTGGTCCATTGGCAGCGGGTTACTGCGGAGGCCATTGCAGCGAAACGTACCGCTTCTCTGCCAAATGGCCTCCACGACTTCGTCAGAGAGGTCACTTGAAGACCCTCATTTGCATCCTTGCAACGGGTTTAGCTGCCGCCACCGCCGTGATCGTTGCCTTCTGCCCCGGGCTAATAGGCATCCCAGAGTGTTAGGACATCAAAGTCGTGGGCTCACTCTGGCTATGCACGAAAGCAACAGCAGCCTGCCTCTCATACTGTCACTTCATCATTCTGATGCTGGCCATCTACAGGGTGCCTCCTCGATTAGTTCGAACGCACCGACTGCTTGTAACAAGTCTTGATATGCACCTCACATGTCTTCATGCTGTGTTGCCGTCGCTTGTACCTTTCATCCCGTTTCTGTCTCCTGTGTCTAGGCAGGTGGCAAATGGAGCCAAGCTCGCTTTCTATCGCATTTTGCTCATTACTTAAAGCTCTCAGAGTAGATCAGAGACGCAAGGAGACGCAAGGCGTGATGGTTAACAAGAATATCGCCCTTATCATACGACCATTACCCCATGAAGCTGAAAGTTGACACATGCAACAACCCCCAATGTGACAAGCGCTTATGGAGGGCAACGTAGGACCTAGATCAATGAGGGTAAGAGTTGCCACGGTCGCGATGGCGAGGTGGAAAGTTGGGATCAAGTTCTTCCAGCGATTGTTAGAGTCGTCCTCAAGCTGACAACACATGTGAAGGAATTGTCTGTGCTGGGACCAGACCTGAGCCCAGATAGCAAAATGCATCTCAAACAATTCGAGGCTAGTAAAAAATGCGAATCGAGGAATGAAAAGGGACTGAGGTGGTATATTTGCATCCAGTGCCAAGAGAACCCGCAGGTACTGTATGTAAAACAAAAACGCCTCCCCGGCGCCGACCTCAATAGGGTCGACCGCCAAGCTGCCGAGCCTCCTTTCCCATGCAACCCGTATGCTTCTGCCATGGTATCATTTCCGTTACCGCCTTGATTCTATGTCATCACGTTTCGACAACCCAATTTCCGGTTTTGAACCCCATCCCAGCACATAGACTACATAATTCCGTGTCCGCGATACGTCATCATGGCTGACACTGGTTACCACTCGCCGATGTACAATTCGCATGCACTACTCGTAAGATACTCGCTGGACTGCCGGCGCACATGCGAAGCTGGAAGCAAAGAGATTTATGAGGTCCTGGCGCTATGCAAATGACGGTGATAGTCCTCATCACTGCCAACATACTCGCATGACACTAAGAACGAAAAGGGCAAAAAATAGAAATAGGAGAGAGTAGCCCGCGGTGCCTGTGGACTGAGTGCTACGCTTTCCGGCTGCCTAGAGGCCCAATGCTCCGAAAACAGGAGGTTCTCAGCTTTGGGCGTCCAAGCTACAATCGATTGTTTCCTTCGATGAAGGATCTGTGGGCGAGACTTTCGATGTCTCAACCGGCGGCGTTTGGTCAACACCGACCTTGCTCGTTTTTTCTCGGAGATTGAACCAGCCTCCCTGCTCCCACTGGCCGGGAGCATAAAGGCATGCCGCGCGGACGTCGTCCTCTACAATGCCTAGCAGCAAAGTGTTTAGTCGCTTGAAGTCGACTGGCTTGAGGATCCAGCCATCAAACCCGGCATCTATGTATTTGTCCCTCTCCCGCTCGATGAGGGATGCCGAGACCGCGAAGATAGGAATTCCGCCGTTATGGGTCGCTATTGCGGAGTGACCTCCATGGTCACTAGACTTCTCGAATGCTCGAATCATTTTCGTGCTTGTCAGTCCATCAACGATTGGCATCTGTAAAATAGAAATATTGGTAAGAGTTACACATCTGACGAGGCAAACAAACGGTAGTGACATACCTGCATATCCATCAGGACGACATCGAAGGCCATGGACTTCTCGCGGTAGATGGTCGCACAATCTTCTCCATTGACGGCGTGAGAGACCTGATGGCCAGACTTTTCCAGTCGCTTTCGCAGAATTTTCGAGTTGATCGGATCGTCTTCGGCGATGAGGACTTGCAGCTTGGTATTGTCGGCACCCAGGACGACGCTGGGGGCGGTGCCTATAGTGCCGGCATCCGAAGTCCCCGGATCCTTGGGGTGGTCATGTACTTCAAACAGGACTCGAGATGATTCACTTTCCTGAACCTTTGACGGCTGTTCGAAATATGTGTCAGGTACCTTAACTGCCCTGACGGGCGTTTTTGCATCCATAACGCTCACAAACCCAACTTCGGGACGTTGTAACGGTTCGGCTGTGACAGTTTTCGAGATGTTCAGGTCGCTTCCACGCGGATTTGATGATTCCATCAGTCTGGCGGCCGAGGCGGATGAGGTATTCTGCCCCTCCGAGGACGATGGTCGACCAAAATGCTCCCTAGAGTACTGCCGGTGAGCAGCTGGCCGGTTCGAGTCGGCATCTCCGATGGCAAGAGACGTTTGCATCGCGTCGAACAAGCGTTCGGCATTACTTCGAGAGCTCCGTCCACTGTTCTTGCTTCCTGCTGTAGCAACGCTCTTCCTGCTTTCCAAACTCTGTGTCTCTGCGCCCCCCGCGTCTGCCATTCCTTCGTCGAGAACAGACAGTTTGCTTCCCCTATCGATCAGCATCATCTCGCCATTCTTATCCGGCATGATCGCTTTTGTGACAGACGCCACGCTGGAGGCTGCATTCGAATTCGCAGAGCTCTGACCGGCTTCGGCGGCTGTGGTTGCCTCTTGAGGGAGGTCAAAGGGCAACTGTATGACGAATCTCGATCCCTTGTCATGTTCCGATTTCAAGCGCAGCTGGCCGTCCATGTTGCGGACGATTCTCGCGACAACCGCCAGACCCAATCCCAATATCCTCTTATCCTTGCCAGGGTCGAGGTCTTCTGGAGACATAAAGCTTGTCTCATCAATCTCCACGCTGACCTGCTCAAGGTCTCGAAATAAGGTGTCCAGTTGCTTAGGAGTCATGCCCTTTCCTGTGTCTTCGATAACGATTTCGATACATACCCGTTGATCTAAAACCTCGCTGACGTATAGTTCAACTCTTACATAGCCCTTCGAAGTGTTCTGTACAGCGTTGGCTGCGACGTTCGAAATGGCCTGTCTTAACCGCCGGCTGTCACCGCAAACATGCTGGGGCAGACCAGGATGCTCGATGACCTGATATTCAATCCCCTTTCTCTTTGCGTCATTCATGAATGGATCGGTCGCTTCACGGATACACATTCCAAAATCGAAAACCTCGTCTTTGATCAAGTTCTTTCCTTCCTCTGTTTTGGTCAAATCGAGCAAGTCGTTGATGACGTAAATCAGCGACTTGGATGCTGAGTGGGACTTGGCAAGGTTGTCACGGGTCTCCTGGTCGAGCGAGCCTTCTAGCGCAATTTCGAGATAATTGATGATGGCGTTGAGCGGGGTGCGGACTTCGTGGGCGGAGTTTGCAAGCAACAGCCTAGTAAGGCGACTGCTCTGCAATGCTGCTTCCTTCTGTCTCCAAACTTCGATAAATTTGCCATAGACCAAGCAAAGGACGGCGGCTGTCTCGACTTGTTCCTCTGACCATTCTCGGGATTTCCCGAGCACTGTCTCGTGCCAGCTTTTGAAGCTTTTTCTGGGTTCCAGATACGCAGCTGTTCCTTCACGCAATGTCTTCTGGTACGGATTTCCAGCCCACTTGACCTCCTTGACCTGGCATTTCCGAAAGAATACGATGAAATCGTTACCTCCGACGCTCAAAGGGACGTATAATAGACCCGCGATAACGGCGAAACCAAGAGGATACCGTAGGTCTGGAAAGTCTTCGCGAATATCCTGAGACGTTACGACGGATGTCAACTCGCGCAGCCGAAGGTATTCTAGCATTGCCAAGGCCTCTTGCGAATGCTCGATATCACCAAGAATCTTGGTTTCTCCCTTGATGGATAGCATGCCAAAGTCGGCATCGAACAGCTTCAAGAGATCGTCAGATGAAGCAATAATGTAGCCAGACGGGTTTTTTTCAGTAGGCACCGTGTTGATGAGTTTCCGCGCTTGAAGCCGAGTGGCATACGACAGTCTTTCAATGTTGCGTGAAGCGGTGTCTCCAACCAGACGGCACATTTTGCGAATCGGAAACGATACACGCATACCCTTGCGGCCGTATGAGTGACAGGCGATGAGGCCCCACAGCTCGTTGAAGGCATTGATGGAAACCGACATTGATGAGCGAACGGCCATGTTTTTCAAGTATTTGAGGTGGATAGGTGACATGGCGCGGAGGTATGAATGGCTGAGATCTAGCGGCACGTCGAGGTCTTCTTTTGTTTTACATACAAGGCGGGCTGTATCCAAGTCTCTGTCGTAGAGAAGCCTTACTTTGTTCAGCTTGTACAGCTCTCGAGCCTGCCGTGGGATGTCGGAGGCGGGGAAGTGCAGGCCCTTGTACAGGTCTTTGGTTTGTGTGGTGTCAACGAGCTCGGTGACAACCTTGCCATTGAAGGACGAGTCAAACTGGTAAATCATGACCCGGTGAAAGCCAGTCAGTTCCTTGACGATGCCTACTAGGATCTTGAGGAAACCTTCCAGGTTCGAGGCCCCTGCAAGCTGTTCCTGCACCTGGGACATGATGTCGAACACTTGCATGGCCCCAGCATCACCTCTACGCTTGCGCGCACTCCGCAAAACTCTCAGGGGCTTGCTCAGGATCGCAGTGCTCTCGGCCAGCTCCTCGGCTGTGGGGTTTGACTGTAACGTATCCTCGGGGGTCATCGGGGTGGGCTCGTCTGGCGGCCGTAGGGGGAACCGACGGTCATCATCAACTTCAAATTCGCAAATGACCAAGTCGGGATGTGCTGGGTTGATGTGAATGGCGCACCACAGTTTGACGCTCTTTTTCTTCGGCGGGCGCACGGATATACTAAAGACCTCCGGTCCGTTGACAGCTGGGTCGGCATCTTCGTCGCGGATGAAATCGATGTGGTCGAGCAAGTTGTCTTGCTGCTCCTCGCTCAAAATGTCCAAGAAGTTGCCGAGGCGGAACAAGTGCTGTGGCGAATACCCTATCAACATTCCCGTGTTCTCACTAGCGTACCGAACAGACAACCGGCCATCGCTTTCTTCGCGAACAGCCACCAATGCGCCGAACCCCTGAACAGAGCCGGGTGTATGGATGGGTTCATCCTCGCATCGCTGAAGAACGCCATCGGTGCCTGTGATAACATGGTGACCTTCATCCGTCACGACGTGCTTGAATCGTGTCGTCAGCAGACCGTCGTTACCAGTTTCGCCGAGGACACCGGTGGAGAAGGACATTTGATGTGAAGAACCATCTCCTTGTGCAGAGGAACCCTCGCCGTCTGACGCAAAATCTTGAAATATTTCTAGTGGTTGCGAACTGTTGTGACGAGCGGCATCAGCTTGAACGCTGGATATTGGGCCGGACCCTGCGATCTTCCTTCTCGTCCGTACGCCATGACGGTCGCTCGGCGAGGCAGCGTTAGACAATGGCGTTGAGGTGGAATCGCGATGAGGGGCAGACTCGAAGGTGGCAGTATCAATACGAGGGTTGCCCGGACGGGGTGCTTGATACTGGCCATGGTCAGGCACTCGCGGGAAGTAATCGTGTTCACCAGAGGTCCTGCCAGTGCGGTCGACGCTCACAACGGAACGGATTGGGAAAACTCGATCTGTCGGGTCGGGACTAACACCGTGGCCGAGCTGGCGGTCAGAACTGGCGCTCCATGAGGAAGCACAGCTTGGTGTTGCATTCGCGGGAGGCACAGGGGCGGGAGTGGCGGTGGATGCCACGGGCGAGTTTGGCAGCTGTTGGGCAGCAGAGTTGGACTGAACGCTCGGTACAGGAGTTATCTCGGAAGAATCATATGTGGAGGACCGGTCGCCGAAGGCCATGGAAGGCCGCGATGCGCTGGAATGGGCGTCCATGCTCGAAGAGCAGAAGCAGAGACCTAGAAGTCTACAGCCCCCGCCCAGGTAATCGCAAGCAGGACGAGGCCTCGCGAGGGGCTCGAAGGTCGGCAGTTGCTGAGGTTTGGCATGAGGCGGAAGAAGTCGCACCAGGACGAGAACCTTGGTTGAACAAGAACACAGACAACAGTACAAAGGAGTAGAGAGACGGAAAAGGGTAAGAAACGGGAGGTACTGAAGGTCGAAGAAGGATCTTTGTGTAAAGGAATAGCACAAGAAATCAACGGTGAGTCCTCGCCGAGATCGAGCCCCCTAGAAGAATGTGCGCTCGCTTTTCGCTGGTTGTTCGCGGTACAATGCGTTTACGGTGGACGAGATCGTCTACTCATTCAGCCGGGGGGCGTGCGTTGGAGATGTCAGGGGGTAGGATGCAATTGTGTGTGCTGAGCTGAATCGGGGTTGGGAAGGATATGTGTGGGTGCGTGTGCGTGCAGAAGGCAGGGCCGGTTTGCCACGGACGACGAGCAACAACAGAAGGGAAAGAGCAAGAATATGGAGTCAAGAGCGAGATGCAGATGAGGGCGTGTGATGACGAGAGGGAGAGAAGTAGGTACAGCTCTCGGCCATGAGACTCTTTGATTTTCGGGTCGGCGGCGGTGGTGGCGTAAGAGGAGAAGAGGTAATGACTTACATTAGGTAAGGCATGTATGTGCATGGCAGGAGATAGTTGGGTATTCAGTGTCGATGGGGAGGAGGTGTGGCTAGCTCCGTGGTTTGGTATAGCGGCAATATCCGTACATAGTACGGATAGCAGCAATCAATACCTAGGCAAGTGTCTTGAGCGGCAGTCGGGAGCAGTGCAAACGACAAACCCAGCAGAGGCTAACTACAGCACTAGCTCTTCCCCTCCCATATCAATACAACACAAAATTAGGCAGGTTATAGAGCCGCGATGGTAAAAATGGCTTTGGGGGGGCTGAGAAGGAGAAGGGGCGGTGGGCAACTAGGATAGGTGCCCAAGGTGTCGGAAGGGAAGGGAAGGCTAGGAAACAACAGGTGGCTGGGCCACTGTCACTGCTGTGGCATGGCAGCTGAGAAGGAGGCGAGACGAGGGTAATGACAGGTATTCGTACGTACCTCGGCCAAATCAAGAGTGGCGAGGAAGAGCCATCCTCATCGAGCAGGGTGAGTGGGAAGGCGCTGAACTGCTTGAGGTAAAAGACGGGGTTTGATTCCAGGGACGCAAGAACGAATTGCGACCCGCACACCACAGCACACAGCTCGGGCCACCGACAAGCCAAGTTGTGAAGAGCAAGACAGCATGGGCCGGGCTACAAGACATAGAATTTAGAGAACCAGGGGACCTTCATTTGAGATTCCCTACCAGTCTACAGACACAAACCTACACAGGTAGTATTTACAGTTACGCTACCTTGTGGAGTTCTAATCGGGGAAAGGAGGAGGGCAATGAGGGTAGGCCGGGTGCTTGGTCCCCCCAGGTTACCTATGACAGGAAGGGAGGGAGGCACGGAGGGCAGCTGAAAAACAGGCATTAGGGGCGGTTGTTGGCAAGGTCGTCGGGTGGCCGAGGCTCTCTTAGCGTGTCGATCACTGGTCAAGTGGCCCTTCGTGGAACGTCATGGACCCGGCCATCCGCCATTTGCCTGTTACCCTGTGCCTCAGTACCACGGTTCCGCTTGCTTCGAAGAGCTCTGAGCGGCGATTGTCCGAAACGCTGATTCATGACAGGCTCGATGGGGTTTGATGCTTCGTTAGTGCTAGCTAGCTAGTCTCTCAAGTGCCTACCTTCACTACGGCCACGGGCAGATGAAAAGGGAGGTAGAAAGGGGAATGCCGACATTGACAGACTCAGGGGAACCGAGCCGTCTTACAGTCATGGCTGTAGGCGTGTTTCATATCCAGGACAATGGTGTCTGCCGAGAGAACATGCATTGTGGCTGAAGAAGACAGTTCTGGCCTTTCGTTTGCTTGTGCCGTCTTTCTTCTGCTGCAATCCTGGACGACAACGCTGCATCGAAATGCCTCCCCCCCTGAAAAATAAAAACGGAGCCCGTACTGCATAGTACGTGGTATGTACCTTGCCTATTACCAATAAGGATGTTCTACCCGCCTGGTCTCCAGGGGGGTGGGTTGTACTGTAGGCAGTTTACGTGTAATTCGTGTAATTCACCAGGTACACAATAACATCCTTACCATAGTCGGAGGTGGGGGAAACGCAGGTAGTGTACGGATACACAGCCAAGAATCGTCGGGGAGGAGAAGGGCAGGCAGGTCCATGCACTGGAAGTGGGGGAACCCAGGTGTGTGTGCAGACAGGCAATCGGGAATCCCAGAATTTGAATGGAGGGGAATTGTAAATTCGATCTCCTCTAGTCGCCACCGATTTTGCGTGGGGCAGACCGTGGCCGTTCCAATGTCGCGGTTTCAGTCATCCGTGGCCGCTCCCACTCCAAGCGACTGGTATTGGCCATGATACTACGTATGCTTTCCGAAGAGACGGGCTGGAAAGGCATGCATCCGTGCGTCGCATTCTGACCGATATATCTGAGATTTGTAGAAGCCTGGTCCCCAACGCTCGTTGATGTGGAAGATGGATCAGTGGTCAGCGAGGGCCCGGCAGGGGTTTCATCAACCACTCCTTTCCCAGTTGACAATGATGCAGACTCTCTAAGCGCATAGTGCTGGAATACATATCGACTGCAAAACAACATTTAAGTTGTGTTTCAATGGGTTTTCTTTCACCACTATTCCTTTCTTTTGACAAGGGGCTGGTACCGGTAAGCATCAGTGGCAAATTCGGCAGTTGACAGTAAAGACAAGATTATGAATTCGTGATCCTGGATAAATGGGATTTTACAATCGTCCATGCTTGAAAAGGCTATGCGAGTGTAGATCTTACCATTACTGGAAAGGCACTCAAGTACCTAGGTACTGGCGCTGACAGACACTCACCCCTGTCGGCACTAATCCAGATCGGGTGAGGAATCCTTTATCCCTCACCCGACAAAAACACCAACCTGAGAGGCAAAAATCAGGAGGAGAAAGTCAGTGCGCACGATGGACGGGATGGTTAAAACAAAAAAGAGGGCTGAAGTGCAACGAGACACAGTGTCTGAAGTACACGCCCTCGACGTCAAGAACTGAGCAAGGCTGACTCCCCATTCCCATTGTTCCAAACGCCAGCAGGTTGGGTGGATGATTTGGCCTAAGCTAGTGTACCTGAACAACAAAGGCTTTTGATCTATGCGTATAATGTCCCATGTAAACTACTGCGGAATTGCGGAATTGGCCAGGTTGGATGAGGATACAAATGCGAATGCAAGACCTCTCTCTCTCTCTCTCTCTCTCTCTCTCTGTGCACAGGGTCATGCCGTCATAGGTAATGGCCCATGCTTCACGTATCCAAGATACAAGCCTCACAAGCCAATCAGAACCCGGCTGCCGGCCTCCTCCATCTGGCGTCATCAGCTGGCTGCTATGTACCGGGTACGGTGTAGGCACTGTGTGTTTCCTCGGTTAGCCCCTTGCGTTTCCATTCCAACTTTTCTCTTTCCATGGTATAACCGATTCATGCTCAAGCTTCCGTGTAACGTAACCTTCCTGCCTCGTCCATCTGTCCGCCTGCCTTATCCTACTACTATTCAGAGAGGCATGCAACGCCACCGCCACCCGCTATGAGATGGATGCATGAGGACGTCAGGCCACCATCTCGTTGAGTCGCTTTCTCCCCCAAAGCCTGCCTCTTGCAACGCTGGTGTTTGCTGTTTAGCTAATCATTTCAGGGCGTCAACGATCGTCAACGGTCCATCTGCGGCTGCCGACTGCGCTCCGACAAGTGCACATGTCTCTCACGTGCTTCCTCTCCCTTAGTTACTAGGTAGACACATCGGCCAAATTGTTGCCCGAATGGCCCTCTCCTGACCTTATGCCATGGTCACTTCAGCTCGGATGCCCGAGCCGTTAAGATTGGCCAGCGATCGGGTGACATGCCTGGATTCGCGTTCCCACGTACAAATGTCGCCTAGTTGACAACTCATGACACTCAACCTGTTCAATGCTCGCATCTCTCAGTCCGAAGGAATTGCTGCAAGGCTGTCCGGGTAGTGCAGCCAGCCAACTATGACTATACTTAATTTTCTTGGCAGATTGAGTGGCTTCAGCACTTCGTAATCGATGGTTACATAGAAGCATGCAGGCAACGACAAGACGTAGCGCGTTGCCATGTCAAGTTCCTTAACTCCTTCACGCAATTTTCTGTATGGTTACGACAGCCGTTCGCCGTGATGCCGACCATAACGCGGAGGTTTGGGGGCCGGCTGTGGACACCAAAACTAGATATGCCAACAACCTCTGCGGAGAATCCTAACATCGGGGGGCGGCATGTGACTGGGTGGCATGTGATTAGCTGGTCCATGTCTCTATAGTCTTGACTTTGTGGTCCCCTCCTCGCGTATTGCTTGAGCGCTTTTCAAAAGCGCATATAAAGTCTGCAGACGCGGCATCTCGACCCCGTGTGCCTTGGCTATCCTCACCGGATTGCCCAGAATCACCTCCAGTTCCAGCGGCCGCCCCGCCTCCCAGTCGAGCAGCATACTAGGCCTAGCTCCCGTGTTCCGCTCCGTGCTCTTCACGATCCGGTCCGGCTTAGCCAAATCATCGGGAAATTCCCTCCCCAGTATCTTGGGCACCGCCGTTCTGATCTCGTTCATGATGCCGACTACATGCTCCCGTAGCTCCGGGTCCGTCACCATGTCGGCATTGCCCCTTCCGCCACTTAGCACCGCGCTCGGATTGAACGCCGCGTTGATACAAAGCTTGTGCCATCGCACTGTCTGCAGCCCGATCTCATCATGAGGCTCGACGTCACGTATGCCACCCCAGCCTGGGCCCCACCACATACTGAGCTGCTCGACCGCCCGTGTGCCGAGCCGGCCAAGTTTGGGGTCGCCTGTTCCGAGTCCGTCTGTATGCGGACCGATGCTTATCCGCGTCCATCGGTTCTGGCGGACGACGCCTGGCGACGTCTGCTCGGCGCTGACGACAGTCACAGCGCTCACAATGGGATTGCCGGGAAACCGCTGACGGAAAGGCTCCTCGACACCAACACCGTTCTGTATCAGAACGATGCTCGTACTGGGTCCGATTAGGGGGGCAATCATGGCGGAGTCATCTGAACGATCAGGTAGTGCCTTGGTCGTCACGAAGACGTAGTCCCACTGCGTCTTGCAGCCGTCCTTGTTTGCGGATGCCGCAGCTTCGACGGAGGAGAAGGCCGCGTGTGGTTTGAAGGTGTAATTGCCAAATGAATGGGTCTGCAGCTTTACGCCCGACTCGTTGATGGCTTTGTAGTTGGATCTGGCCACGAGCGAGACACGAACATTGCGGCCAGGCTGGCGAATGAGTTAGCTCGGCCAGATTGGCGATAGAACTGGTATTTGGTTTATTACGTGATGAAGTCGCGAAGCATAGAAGCAACCAACCGCTCCAGCTCCTATGAATATAATATTCGCAGCGCTGTGTGTAATATCCAACATTAGCCCCGTGAAGATGATAATCACCTCATTGTCGATCGGGCCAGGGGTACACATACCTATCGCTGGAGTTGTCCGTCTGCGAACCCATTGAGTGGTGACAAGAGAACAAATACTATTGCCCGTCCTGTATTTGGGATGTGTTCAGGAGACGTCAGTTTGCGAAACAGATGCTAGTCATCCTATGGACTAATTGAGGCTGTAATGAACCTGCGTCATTGCCCCCCAGCCCCCCCCCCCCCCCCCCACTACCACCCCACTTCGTAATGCCGCCATTGGGCGCTTGGGTTGAGTACCAATGCTGCCAGTTGTGAACAGCCGGAGGACACATGCCTGAAGAACTCCATATTGGAGGACTTTCAAAACACTCGACTTTTCCAAATCTGCGATGCACACCTTACGTCTTGGAGCTTGTATTCGATTGTAGTAACAGTCTTTGTTTCTAATGCCAGGATTCTGGCTCTAAGCAAATAACCAGCAATATATATATATGCATGCTCCTGATCATACTCCTCATGTCGAGTAGGGGAGTGGACTTGGGTCGGTTCGGCTCTGAAATCTAAGCAAGATGGCAACGATTGATTGCGATTGATTTGTTGCCGAATTGCCTGATCTCGGTTGGATAACTTTCTCAGATACAGGAGATTACCTGTTGAGTATAGCCTACTATCCTGCGTCCACCGCTCATGGCAAACCTGCATCGATGTTCCTAGCTAATTCCCATAGGGAAAAACGGTCATTGGCAGGTATGGTAATTCTCTTGTCATTTATTTTCTTTAGAAGCCTGATAAACATCTTATGGGGGTATGGAATAGTAAATCCTCAAGCTGTGATTGTCGGCCGTCACAAAGCCTCTCTTCCCCTTCATTGACCGAACCTTCCGGAGGGTTACTAGGTCCTTAGGATACACGATGGACGAGCCAGCTTCAAGACGATATCAAAGACCGTTTTTACCTTCCATAGCAGACAAGCATGGAATACAGGCTACTGTTGAGTAGGATAGGGAGGTAGACGGCCGTTGTATACTATTGTGAATCTCTGCAGCACCTCGGTCTTGAGATTTGGGACTATGAATTACTCCATCTAACTAGCGTGTGATGCCTCTCTTTTGAGCTCGTTTTCTTCTTACTACATAACCAGTAAGTTGCCGTGAGAGGTATGGCGGCTTGCAGATCTGCAAAGGCACGTTATCTGGGCCCAAGTAATTCCCAGCGTAGCCCGGAGTATCTGGGACGGTAACCTGCATGGGACTACAACTGAACGGAGATTACAACCGGGTCATGCGAGAAGTGGTCCTTCCTATGACGGAAGCAGGAGGAATATGAAGCTCATAGATGTATTGCAAAATCTTGGGACGAGAAGCTGGCGCAACCGACAAGTTGAACTTAAATATCTCATGCTGGGTAACCCGAGGGGTCTCAGTGAGGTCAAGGGGAGACTAGATAGGTGAAGTGGGCAAAAGTCTTGGCCAATTTCCAATACACTATGAACGTATGATTTAAACACTAGTATTGACACGTCCACCAAGCCGGTACCTAATGGACCATTACACCTTGGTCGTCAGGTTCGCTTTCCCAAGGCAGCCTACTCCTCTCAAAGGGACACTAGCTTTGTAAACGAGGCGTTGATAATAGACTAGGACAAACACTGCGACGTAAACGAACATATTACAATGTTCTCTCTCGCAAGTTGCTTGGCCGGCTTCACGGTCTTTGCAGATGGTCCTTGATTCGGATCCCATGTGGAAAGTCATACTAACTCCCCTCTCCCGGGATGCCGACTGGACTCTGACACCAACTTACAGGGACTATGGAGCTCAACCGCCCAGGTTCGACTAGAAACCGAGCCTACGCGATGACATTACATCGAGACGATATACTCATATTCAAGGTGGGTGGTAAGCCCCAACGAGGAATCGCCGTTACTTTCTTAGTATATACCGATGGCGGAATCACCGTCAAAACCCCTCTTGTAAAATGTCGCGGCCGTAGCAAATGAATGACGAGATACAATTGCCAACAGAGCTCTCGAAAGACTAGGTTCCTATGGCAGGAGCTCGAGTCAAAAGACGACCGACTGACATTCGCGTATTTGTAGAAAGATGAAGCCTCATTTTCCAACACCCAGCGGCCTCTAGGCCCGACGGAACTGGCGAACCCCCCCTTCTTAGCCATAGGTACCCTCAGAACGACACGGCTCCCGCATGGCTGCAAGGAGGGTAGTAGTGACAGAGTGCGGAGCATTATAATGGGGACAAGACTGGACGGCCGCACCGCCGGCGCCTGTGGAAAGAAACCAGGAGGAGGGACGGGGGAAGGGCATGGAGTCGTGTGCTGGGCGGTTTCGAGAGGGGGCGGCCCTGTCGTTTCCAAGGCTCCTCCTTACTTGGACACGTTTACCCGTGGCGTCGTCGCATCTGGCGGGTAATTCGCACAAGACATGAGAGACAAGAAAGAGACATTGATTACATGGTTCAACAACCGCCTACAGTGCTCTGCTTGACACCAGGTGTATCCCGAAACGAGGGACCTCGGGCACAGTCCTACCGGCTTCAGCTTTATGGTCTCAGCCAACCCCCCATGTTAGCGGTGGGCGCGAAAGGCCTCGTTCCTGCCGCTGGCCATAGCTTCGCTTCCATCTTCCCAACGGCCCTCATGCGCATTTGCGCTTGCATTGCATATGCTTTTGCCTGTTCTCGGAAGACGGGGTATACCATACCGAGTAGTGGCGATTGTACCCTCCATGTCACTACTGCCTTGCCAGAAGGGCATCGAGATGCAGGCGGCAATTGGGTCGACTTTGGAACTTGCATTGGCGTTCTGGACCTTGCGGGTGCTTCAGGAACTACTGTCTTGCCAACTTGGGCAACTTGCAGCCTGGCGATGTTTTGGGAGGTCTTGTTTGACGGCACGATGCTCTTCTCAGGGTCTCTGATCGCCTAACGGCGTCAAGTCTGACTCGATTTATGGCGGATCCTCCACTCTCTGGCCTACGGCTGTCCGCTCAAGGAGAGGGTCTCGAATAAGCGATCGCTCTTCACGTGCCTGCACTGCATCCGTAGAATGAGAAAAGCGAAAGGCTGAAGATGGCCCTCCCTCTCCTGCGATATCTCGTACATATCCTGCATTGACTGTGGCAGCTTTCCCACGGACTTGTACTCGGGGGCCGGAGCGTCTCTTTCAAGTCGCATGTTTTCAATTGTTACGACTTCGCAGGGCCACGCCTCTTACCTCGGAGTGCTACAGGGCTTGGCCTGGCTCCACGACTCGTTGGTGGTCGCAATGGTTCAGAGTGGTATCACCTGGAGATCCCGGCATTGTTCAATGGCAATCTTATCATTGCTTGAACCCCCCCGCGACAGAGGCCATTGACGGTTGGCAGCGGTGAGATACACTAGACCAATGGTGAGGGAGGTTGGGGTCGGGGGCCCGGGGCGAGAGTCATAGAAATGATTATTATCTCTGCTGATGTGAGGCGAGCAGAGGCACAGCATGACACTGTGCCGTTTAGGGGTCGGAGATCAGTTTGTAGCAATCAAGGTAACGGGACAGGCTCGCTCCAAACTGATGACCTCCAAGGCACTTCAAGGCAGACAGAGAGGAGCCAACCAGGCATTAGAAGGATGACACCATGACATTTCTCAACCACACCCTCCCTTCCTCCCGTCGGTTGAGCCGATCTAGTCATCTTCGATGCAGGCTTCTAGAAGCTATGTCACACGCCCAGCCGACCAATGATGGGACAGCAACCATCGATTGGAACCTGTGAACAGTCCAAGGGTTTGGCTTAGCCCATAAAAGTGATGCATGACGAGCGTGTTCCTACAAACCAGCACCGGGGGTAGGAATACACTGTCTTATCTTATCTTGGACCAAAACCATTCCAACCTCAGGCTCCACTGGGTAGCGCTCATGCCGGTTGCCGTTAACAGGCATACGGATACCAGGGTAAACCTCAGCATCTCAGACTATCTCAAAGTACTAACCCACCTCCTCTTAAGCCACTTCTGTTGTCCCCACCCACACCACCAACTTCAAATCCTCAACTCCAAGTTAACAACAAGAGAAAGCTTTCCTAATAGTATATACTCTAGGCTAGCTAATCTAAATTAAAAGAGCGTCCCTGGGAGTAAATTTGTCTAAAAAGCTGATTTATAATATTATATCTAAGATGCACTCTAAGCTAATAGAGATATCTCTGTTTTCTTTTTTTTTTCCCTAGCAAAAGAGTAAGCTGGTCTGTGCGGAGGTCTGTGCAGGCTAAGCGAGAGACTTCAAGAGGTACTTTGATGACTTAAGTGCTGCCCCACAACCACCCTGCAATCAGTATGCTTGGTAACGGCAACCCTTATGCCTCAGGTCCTATTATCACCCCACGTCTTTCACACTATCCCGTCCTTCTCGCAGGAAAAAATTTTCACTTTACTTCTTATTTCATCATGCCAACCACCGGTACATTTTCACCAATGTCAAGCCCATCCCTCCTTTACTACCTACCTACGTTACCAGATCCCTTACATTTTGCTAGGCAGTTTATCCGTGGGCATCAAAGACTCGGTTTGCTGAACTGGCATGGATCACCGATGATTTCATCAGACAACCCGCTCTGGCAAATGCGGCATGCAGAGGCATGCACTACACGCTTCTTCTCTTCAAGCAGAAGGGATACACTCAACAACCGAGCGAGTAGTATTGCTGTGCGAACCAAAATGTATTTGGATCATGGTTTATTTTATCTACGAAGCCGGTGAGGCCCATGGTAATCATTCACCTAATGTCCAGCTTCATCACCCACGCTGTCAACCATAAACTATGGCATGTCTTGCCGACACGCACAGCCGACTTGATCGCTAGTCCTCAGTCGGATCTTGCGGAAGCTTCCCGAGTCGTGATTGCCTAACCGAGAGCCAGGACAACTGTGAGCGTTGGCTGCATGTTTCGCCGTACTCAATGTGATGAATTTGCCAGACCTACGCTGTGCGTAGATCGGCACCAACCGTCGTATACTCTCTCGATGTTGGTGTTTTCGCTCCTGGCATAGAACAAACTTTTACGACCCGTTGCTGGGCACCTGGCTTTGAGCAGTCGTCTTGACTATCATGAGAAGTTGGGAATCAGCTGAGGTTACATATTGTCGGCTTCATTGGAGAGCTCTATCCTTCTCCCCATAGCTGTCACAACCATAGAGAGCCTGCTGTTTCACGGAATACATGCAACTTGCGTGATGCTATATGGGAAAACTGACAGGTTCCTTCCATCATGGTGTTTGGGCAGATAGAATCACCTGCGTGAACCCTAGCCGCTGTCATCAGAAGTTCTGAGTCGAGAAGAGGACGCGAGAAACGATGCGCTCATGCCCCATGGGGAAAGCACTCAGAGTGCCATGAGGCGCGGTGCTGTTAGTCTTTCGCACCACACCACACCAAGTATTGACTCCCCATAATGTTTGTACCCGCCCTCAACATCGTTGGTGTACGCCCTGTCACGCTGCAGAACCAGTCGGCGATAGTCTCGTCGCACTTCACCAGCTTGGGCCGATTGGTGGACTGACTAGGCCGTGGAACATTTGCTGGCGTAGGTATTCGTTGACGCGTAGCCAGCTACCTACAGTGGTTAGTGTGTTTTATGACATGACCCTTGGCCCCTTCACCAGCGCGCGCTTGAAAAAGCTCCATGGTATGTATGGCAAAGAAGTACACACGCCGAGTCCCATGCTTCGTGAATCGATTTAGCCATGATGGCTGGATTTGGCTGGTTGTAACTGGACTTTGCGAGGAAGCAGTGAGCCGTTCTGATTCTCACCTTTGGTTGAACATTTCACTGCCTATGTCACATGGCCATCTCTCACAACTACACTACCTACCTAGGTACGTTGACAGAGAAAACTACTCTGTCTGAGTGGCTCAAAGGAGGCATCGTTCCTTCCGGCAGGTTTCGGGTCACCTCATTTCCGCCTGTACAATCGACATTGCGGTACGGGGACGAACGGATTCCCAGAGCAATGGCTGCGAGGGGATGCCTGTGGTGGTGGTGTCTATGGGCTTGAGTGGTGTCTTTCGCAGCCTCCCAGCGCCTGTCCTGGATTGTACGATGGTACCAGGCCAAAGTTAATTGCCCCTGTTAGGTAACTAATGTTCACCCCCCTACTACGGGACTTCACTTTTGGTGAATATTCACCCTCTATTATGATATCAGCTGTGGGGGGTAACATCATAGGGGTAATTAACTTGGCCCTGCCACCCTGTATTTCCTGTCCTTCTTGTCCCCGCACTAATCAATGCCTCCCCCTATCCACACCTACCTAGGTACCTACCCATTCGACCACTACCGACAACAGCCATCCATCCACACGTATCCCAATCCCGGCCATCGCCATCGGCATGTTATGCCATCTTGTGCCATTTTCTCCTTCCTTGGGCCCGACCAGCTGCCCTCCCCTCCCCCTCCCTCCCCAAGCTAATCCCACCACCACCACCATCATTCATCACCCATCATCACATCGGAATATGAAGCAGACAGACATATAGAAAAGTCACACACCCACCTAGACACCCACCTACGCACCACACATCAGATCCTGGAAAGGGCCAACGCGCCGCCAATACCGGCAGCAGCGTTACGACCATGGCCAGAGAAGGAAATTCCAGCAGCCATGGCCGTGTCGCCGTCGCCGTCGCCGTCTGTCTGAGCTGATGCTCTCTGCCTTGTCTTGCCTCGCTCTTTTTTCTCCTCCTGGCCCACTGTCACAACCATTGAAAAAGCGTTTCGCATCCGCTCGTCAGCTCGAATCGCCATCCTTTTCACACTCTTTTTGACACCCTCTATAAATCTCTGCCTCCTGCTTTTGCTAAGGCGACGCATTGCTCTCCCCCTTGACCGGCAAGGCAGGACATAGCTTGCGCTTCGTATACCATTGACACGGGTAGTCTTTGTGCGGTCACTTCGACCCATGCCCGAGTGGCAGTTGCACTTGAGTGGCCCAGTCGCCATCCACTTTGGCCATCGTTACATCATACTTCACTCTATCGTCGTCTGGACAGGCATCAGCTCTTTCCCACATATTCCTCCGCCTTGCTTGCCGTCTGCCTGTCCCTCTGTCCTCCCGCCTCGTGCCTCTCCTCTCCTCCTCCCCTCACTCCACCACTCCGTACGCACAAGAAAACCTGGCAGGCTAGCTAGACACTGCGGCACCCGAGCCGAGTCATCACCCATCCCTCAACCAATCACGGCCGCATATCCAAGGTCAGACGCAGCGTACGAAGACCCGCATCTCACCTCCGAGTCCCCAGGTGCTGTGAGCCATATCGCGTTAGCTCCAGCCCTCAGCGAGCCATTTCCCGATACTTTGCCCTAGACCCGCCCGCCCTTGGCCGACCCCCAGGCCCCTCATAACTCTTCTCCTTCGGGCTTCACCACCGAAGGACCAAACGACCGACCAACCGCCGTCGCCCCCTAGGCCAAGGCCAAAGGACGACATCGTTTTGCTTTGCCCATCCCCGTTAGGGTGGCAGCGTCTCCATCCCCATGCAGCATCGCATCTGCACGCATTCACAGACGAGTTACACTCTACAGATTTTTCGCCTCACCTCGGGCTAATTACTTGGTAACTCCCAGTGTCAAGCACTCTGGTCACAAGCAGCTCAACCCGCCGTCGCTTGGCTAGCACATCGCAGCAGGCCGAGTCCCCGCACAGGGCAACCCCAAGGCACCGGTTACATTTGAGCAAAGGTACCTACCGACTTTTGACGCCGTCCCGTGGCAGAGCAGTGCTGCGCAGCGTAGTCAGCGTTGGGAGGAACACACGACCAGAAACCCCCACCCCCATTGTACCGCTTCCCACCCCTCCGATCTCTCCCACTCGTAACGACCAACCCACAGGGTTTCCTTCGAATCCAAGTCCCAGTCTCGACTTCAGTCCCTGCAACCCCCCCTTCCAAGTTCCGTTCAACCCTGGCGCCAAACCCGGCTATTGCGTCTTTCGTTGTGAACGGCGGCCCGCTACGAAGTACACACCGACCATACCAGTATCCCGTTTGTTCATGCTTCATCACCAGCCCAAGCAACCAAGGTGTTCTAAAAGGTACTCAGGGACCGACCGATACAAGGCAAAACTTTGACGTGGCAACCGCATAGGTATCGACGGACCGTTCGTTACCCTGCTGTCATTGCTTCTATCCCCGTTTACCTCATCGTCAAGTACCTGCCACCGCCACGCAACGTCAACGTTCCGTCCCGCTTGTGAAGCCCTGCCGTGTCCTCACAACTCACTCCAAGTGAGCCGGGAAAAGGGCCATCTTTCTTCTTCATTCCTTCTTTCTGCATACTACTCGTACTGGCCTCGAGAAGCACAACGAGACAAGACAAGACAACACCGGACAAGCGACCGATCCAAATCCCCACTCAACATCCACTCACACTAACGTTGGCCACTTGTTGGAATTACCGAGCGTTGACATCGGTCAATTGGTCTGAAATTGTACCCTCGTACCTCCCTACAACTCCAGAACACAAGCTTGGCCGACCCTGCCCTTACCTCTACTTTCATCTCCTGTTTTTGATTGGATTTTCATGAAAATCTCTTAGCAGATATACCCCACGGTCATGTCCTATTCATAGACCTCCACACTCTCTGCTGTGCTCGGCGTCACTGTTACTCCAGTCATCCCCCTCTCCAGGGTGTTCGCTGTTCACCCTCCTGATCAAAACGGAGTTTCCACTGCCAGCCGCAGCGCCAAGCACGTACCACGACCCGTACAGTACGGTCCCTCGAAAGCCCTCCTCCAGCTTCCGCTACCGGCCGGCCCTGCCTTTGGCCATCGCACCCCACGGCATCCCAACCAGGGGGACTAACACGGCCCCCCAGCCCACGCCAAACATTCTGTAACGAGACCGAAGAGCTCCCGCTCCACGTCCCAGGGCAAGAAAATCCCACTTTCCAGGCCGACCCAACCTACCATACCCTCGCCCTGCCTCGACTCGACTCGACTCCAACCGTGTCTTTTGGCGCCAGCCGACCGATCGTCTCGATCTCTCTCCTTCCCCAAACTCCTTGTGGCGGGGAACTCAAGAATCGCTTTCCCCCCTCCCAATCCTTCTTTTTGCGTCTGTTGCTTGATTCGTACTGCCCGAGATGATTATTGACGGGGAGAAGTACGCCTGCGAGGCCTGCGTTCGGGGTCACCGTGTTAGCAATTGCCAGCACTCTGGTAAGTGGGTTTGTTCTTCTGCTTCCCGGTCTTTGTCACTCAAATGCATTCGTGCAACGCGGGCCTGCCGTCGAGCCTATCGATTGTTGTTTGTGGCTGCTTGGGCAGCGTCAACCCTTTTTTGTTCTTCTTCTTCTTTTTTTATTTTTTTTATTTCGTTTTTAATTCATTGGTTTATTTACATGCACGTGGCTCTTGTTTATTAAGCCGGTGGAAGAGACCAACTTGTTGGTGAATCAAAACATGTGCAGCTAACCACCCGCCTCGCCGCAGATCGCCCCCTTCAACATATCAACAAAAAGGGCCGCCCCGTCTCCCAATGTCAGCATTGTCGCTCAATGCGCAAGTCGCGCTCTGCCCACATCAAGTGCGATTGCGGCGAGAAGACAAGCAAATGCGCCCACCTGCAGCCTACGGTTGAGGGCCACAGAGGTGAGCCTGCTCTTGGACGAAGAAAATGCCCCTCGGTGAGACGGGAAGGCCATGAGCCCTCTAACACGAACCTTCATCACCGATAGAGACTTGCTGTTGCAACCACGGTGGTCGCTGCACTTGCAGCCACAAGAAGGAGCCAGCCCTTGACACCGTCCCCGAATCCGACTCCGACAAGGAAGCCATCGCTCCTCGACCGAAGCCGCCCATCCGTAGACGTCGTGCGAACACGGTCCATTCCGATGGCATGCTGACCTTCGACGAGCACGGCCATCACAAGCCCGCTCACAAACATAACAAGGCCTCCCAGAAATGCGGGCCCTACCAACTAAATCGAGTCAACTCTTTACACAGCACCAGCAGTCTGGGTAGCCACTCTCCCGAGCGCATCAGCGACAACCCTCTTAAGGACCCTGTAACAGGCCGTGCGGCGCCCGCTCGCCGACAGCGACTCGTCAAGTCCGAAGCTGCTTCTCCCCTGATGAGAGGCTCTTCTAGCTTCCAGCAGCTCAACAACCAGCTGCCACCGCTCGATCTGTCTGGTATCGAGTACCCGTCATATGTACCCAATGGCTCATTTGACCTGTTTGGAGCTTCCGGGATGTCAGATCACGATGCGCCCATCTTTAGCGCCGGACTGAGCGCCGCGTCTGTAGACTGGAGCCATATCGATCTCACAGACAGAACGGACAAGTTTGCTCCCTCTAGCTACAGTCAGGCTGGTGCGCAGAGCTTCAATGGCATGTTCGATTTTGGTACCGGCTCCGAGCCGGCCCCTACACTGGCAGCCACAACCTCGACGTCTGGTGAAGTCTCCGAGGTCGAGGACAACTTTATAGCGGGTGACAGCGATTACGACGGCTTCGGTACCGGGAGCAACAGCTTCATCCATCCGGCAAGTTACCTTGCTACTGGCGCGGATCTCAGCACGATTGATTACGACAGCTTCGCCAAATCATCGAGCACCAAATTCACGACGGCACCCTCTTCGTTTGACGATGGCGGCCCTATTGCTGGCGGGTCGCTCACTTTTGACGATGACCCGGCATTTTGGGGCCAGCAGTTCAATGACGGCATCACCACTTACCAGGAGTCACCCGATGGTCTGCCGCAATTCCATGCTGACTCTTGGACATTGCAATAAGGCGTTTTGTTATGTAAAGGAAAATCTTCAATGCTTGTACGCCCATGATATCCGGCCCATCGAATTAGACGGCAAGCACAGGCGCAAGGATTTGAGCATAGGAGAGAGATTTGCGGTGGCCTACTTGTTGGACGCCCCGCCCGGGACCCTGATCCATGGAGTCGACGCAGACGCTATTTTACTCTATCTTCAAGGTATCGCGGCTTTTATTTATTTTCTGTACCTTTTTCTTGGAGTGTGCTTTTGCACCCAATTTTTTTTCCTCTACGTTATATTTGGCTGTGGCATTTTAAAAAAGAAAAAAGAGGGGGCGGCGGCTCGAAAGAGAGTGACTTGCATCTCATTACTACTACTATCATCATTTGGACATGGCGTCAGGCATGCGCGGAGCATATTGGATGAGCCAGGAAGAGCGGCTGGCTGGTTAGACGACGAATTATGTAGGTACGCTGGAAGCTTGAAGAAGCCTGCCCGTTTTCAGAGCGATCCATTCTTTTCATAGCACATGGATAAGCTGGCACATAGAGGGCTTAAGGAGAATAGACTCGTCGAAAGGCTTTAGAGAGTACCAGCCACATCGACTGGTCCATGATTATAGAGACGCAGAGACACTTCCGTGGCTATGTGCTCTGGTATACTTGTTTCAATTTTTTTATCAGTTCCAACTATGCCTTTTGGAACCCTCTTTACTGACTGACTCCAATGTGTACTTCAAAAAGGCGGGGTGCGAAGGAAGAAAACCAATGTACAGTACCAGGTCAAAAGTCTGTTTACAGCAAAAGGATAACCCAAGGAAGAGTCGAAGAGAGGACCCATTAATAGCTTGAGGTCACTTCACAGTGCGCCACCAAAGACCCTATGTCCCAACTAAATTACTTACTGTAGCTTTTGATTGGCTGTCCTTATTGCTGTAACCAGACTTTTGAGCCGGCACTATAGGTAGGTTAGGGTACACTGTTTTATCGCCAGCTTGACACCCACTACCCTCCTCTGTCGGGGGGGGGGGGGGGGGGGGCAAGGAATCGTTCATCGAGTTTCCAACCCACAGGCCAGTTTTCGGTCTCATGTGCAGCGCAAGTGACTTCAAGCAGCTAGTCGGTAAGACAGTCAGTCAGGTGACCGAGCCTGGGAAGACCTACAGTACTAGGTCACAAGTCTGAGTGTGTCTTTGAGGGTGGTTGTGGCAAGGAAAACAATGTACTGTGCCCAGACTTGAGCTTAATACTGTAAGTCCGTCTTGTTCTCTCCAATTGCTAAAGTCAACCAGTGCAATTCGACTGAACCTAGACAATCTACGTGGATGCCGATTGATGAAGAAGAAATGAGTGAGGGGCACAAGTCCCAAGCAATCTGCCACAGTAACAGAATGTAATGAAAGCTAACTACGTAAATAGCTTTCTTTGGTGACAGAGACTCCAACCAGAGGGAAAGGCTGCAACAGCAATTGAGTTGTGTCTTGTACCGTGATTCCCTAGGGAGGAAGCCTCGTTCATTACCCATGGACCTCAAGAGGGACCGCCTTGTACTTAGAATACCATAGTTTATTACCCTTGGTGGTGGGCAGGATACCATGAGGATCTTACTCACCTGACAATCGCTGTGAGCTGAATTGAGATGTGCTGTGGTGTGCTATACTTCATTGGTCTCTTGGGGCTTGGCGTATCAGCTGCAAGCGTAGGTCGCGACTTTACTCTAGCTGTAGGCGGCTCGCACAGCCTAGAGCTCATGAACCCAGGCCCCTCTTCTTGGGTAGGAGCTGCACAACCATCGGCTTCATCGCATCATTGTATCATCAACCCTTTTTACCCAGGAGGGGTAATTGACCAAGTTGAGCCTAAGATGCCTATGCGCGCAGCCGGCCCATCTTGACCTGGATTGGCAGTGGGTTCAACTAAGGTACGTTATCAAAGCGGTCCCACTCAAGGTCTTCCAAAGGGGTTTCCCCATGGCCACCGAATGAGAAAGGAGGTCCATCGGGGGAACAAATAGCAGCGGTGATAGATGTGTCATCAATCGTTGTCATCGCCGGCGTATTTTCGGACCCCTTCTCATGTGGAGATGCAACCAGATCGGTTGGCAGGAACGGGGAAAGAAGGGGATGGAGGAGAATACCCCCTTATCTACATAGTAAGACTCAAGTCGGGGTCTCCTTCCAAACGCAACTACCTATGTCGGTTCCGTCTACATTTGCGAAAGGGCATCTCTGAGTCGTTTTGGCGGCCAGCAAAATCGGCGGCGAAGAAGCCCATATAATGAACTAGATGCTTATTTACTTGAGCATCCAATGTATTCTTCATATCACCAAAATAAACAGACGACGGCCTTCAGCGGTTATGATCTCATATACCGGTTCCTCGAGAACCAAGTCTAAGTAGAAATTCGCGAGCCATGGCGCCTACCCTTCCTCCGAGACACTCACTGCATGAGATGCTATCTTGTATTCCGTAGCCCATACCACATGAAACAATGCCTGGCCAACGAAGATAACCTCGACATTAATGTACGGGTCAAGATAGAAGGCGGTGAAGAATGTATCTACCGAGCGGCGATGGCGTTGGGCATGCGGAGGGCTGTACAGCTACTCTCGGCCAGCCAGCCAAGCTGTCTCTAGTACGGCTGCCAAGGAGGACAGAATAGAAACGGCTCTTGATAGGAAAGTAGGCCATTCATTGGAGCGGCGGCATTCACTGGAGTCTAAGGGCGCGTGCGTGAAGTGAGATAGCTTGGCTGCAGCTTGTACCACCTCACAAGTGATAACATCACTCTTGCGGAGAATGAGCTGAGGGCCCGAGGCTCGAGACGGAACTATGGGGGACAACAATAAACATCTAAGGAGAAAATATCCACAAAAGGGTCAGGCCTGCAAAGATATATACAGTGCACTTTCGTACTATAATACAACCTGCCAATCCATTCAGGCGGGATAATGCAGAAGCGAGACTTTCGCTACACCAGTTTTTGCAGTCCCGTGCCAGGCTAGGCGCGCCCAACCGCAGTTTGCCAGAATGTCCGCTGCGATCATCCCGAGTTACGCCAGTAGTGAATGTTTACTGTTCGGGTCCATACATCTGAAATCAATGAGTGAGTCCTGTCTGTAATGCATGTCGCAGTACCAGAACACATTGCTCCAGCTGTTGCTCACTCAACTGCTGCTGTCGTTGGTATTGTAACTGTTCTTGTTGCTGATCACTCTGTTGCGCCTCTTGCTGTTGCTGTTGCGCTTGCAGCTTTGACCCCCGTGCTTTGTACAGCTGCACCCTCTGCAGCTGTAATCTTGGCTTCATCTGTTTTTGTTCCTCTTGGTGTCCAGCATAGGCAAGATGAGAGCCATCCTAAGCTGCTTGCTGAGTTGCGCGGACAACATTGAGGTAACCGACAAGAAGGAGCGGTCGAGGGTCGAAACCCATGTCTTCATAGTTCGGCGCGGTGCGGTACGTATAGGCACACTCCGTCTTGTCCACAGCTGCCGAGAGAGTTGCCAAGTCCGCTAAGTGTTGCAAACCCTGGCTTGCAGCCGCCTCAATCGCTGATGGGGCCGAAGCCGCAGCGGCGCTAGTGGATGGACGAAGGTGGTCGGCAATCTTGTCCCGGACCAGGCCATCGAAAACTGAAGCCGGCAGTGATGAGTCGCGGAATTCACCAAGAAGTCGTGTGGCATCCTCCTTTGTCTTTTCCACCTTTGCCAACTCAACCAGTATTAGTACAGCAAGAACAGTGAAATGATGATGCAGAGGTGTGATGAGTTGTGAGTGGCCGACAAGCAGGTTAATCAACTCCTGACTAGGCCATAGGGCATCCGTTGACTTGGCGGAGGGGTTAAGCAGGTAAGCCAGCAAGCGACAGTACCAGTAGACCAGGTGGACGACAGGATATGAGCCAGCCTCGATGTGAGCTGGCAGGTCCTCGCGGAAGTCTTCCACCCAGGCGTCCATGAAAGAGCCCACCATCCGATCAGCAAAGGTCGAATCCAAGGGTTCTTGAAAGTTGGTGATCATGACCGATGCGCGGCACAGAAACTTAGAGGCACCTGAAACGATGGTCAATATACACTTGTCGCCTGAGAAGACGGTCTGGTTGCGGCCTGAGCTTACGGATCAGAAGATACTGGACCTCTCCAACAACCACCTTCAGGTTGGCTGATACAACGACACTCTCATCGCGAATCAATGAAGGTACTGCAGCACCCACTGCGTTCCATCTGTCAAGCATGACAAGTGACCACCATATTCTGACGCGAAGCTGACTCTCGGTATCTGTTCCGGCCTCGACCTCGGACAAGTCCGCTTTGGCCTGATACAGCTTTAAAGCATTGGCACTCGCTACTGCTCTACCCAGTAGTGATTCCTTAGGTGCACCAATAGAGCCTAAGGGTCGGTTGTCTGCCTCAATAATCATGAGAAGAAGGGTTTGGAGAAAAACCAGGTTCGCAATAGGGGTTCGCGATGTGGAATCACTGGCCTCCCATTCTACCAGCAGGGTATGGGCAAGGCGAACATCTCCAGCGCTACCTGACTGAAAAGAAGGGAAAGAATAGATTGTTCCTGAGAGCGCTTCGACGAACGCTTCGCGAAGAAGTCCAGGACACTGTGCCAAGTAGTCTTGGATTTGCGCCTTGCTGCTCGGCAAGAATGGGAGGTAGGGCTGAATCACAGTGAGATATCTAACGTCCTAAGATTAGTTTTATCGCTGATGGCAGCTGGGACTGTCGCACTGTCGGGGCCACTAACCCGTTAAACACCTCGTCGTCAACGTCTCGAGCCTGGTCAATATCGGGCATATCTGTGACAGGACCATCCATTGGAGCAACTGATGTGCGAGAGGGCATATCATTCTTGATAGGCATGGGTTGGGGAGCCAAGCCGTTGGCAGCGAAAGGGGAGGACTGAAAGCGATCCGACGGTGTTGTCATGGGCTGAAGAGGACGATGCTCCGTACCCCAAGTGGTCTGTCGCTGTGGTGCCGGAGTAGATATGTCGGTACTGGAAATGCTAGAGAATGGCCGCTTGCGGCTGGCGTCCTCGGCAGGACCTGGTGTCGAGTTAAGTGATGCTGCCGCAGATGTCCAGTGTACCATGATATCGGGTGGCAAAGACTCACTCTGGATCTCCAACTTGCCCTCGATGCTGTTGATCCTGTCGGCAAGTTCCTTTATATATCTGCCATGTTTACAGTCAGTCGGTCTGCGGCATGAACAGTAACAGTCGCAACTTACCCCTTGCTTGGGCCACGCTTCTGAGGAACGCGACTGAACATACAGCGAATGCCAGAGCGCTTGCAATTGGAACATGGATTGTCTCCGGAGTCGGACTGGGCATCGCATTTCACCTTCTTTCTACGACACTCGTCGCAGGCGCGGGAGACCTTGGATCGCTTTCTCGGAGGCGTACTGTCGCCAAGAGCATATGACTGGGCAAGATTGTGGTGATCCATTGCCACGGGCACAGACACGTGTTGCTGGAGAGACTCGGAAAGGGGCTCTTCAGGAACGTACGGGCGAGGAGGGGGGGGCGGTGGGGGAGGGGCCTGGTGCTGGGGTTGAGGCTGAGGCTGAGGTTGCTCTGGGTGAGGGTGGGAGTGAGGGTGAGGCATGATGCTGCGCAAGCTAGGATCTTCAACACTCATGCTAGGATCTGTGACATGCATCATGGGCTCTGCCGCTAGATCCTGGCCAAGCTGAGCAGCCAATTGCAATTCCTCGACACTAGCAGAGTGGGAGGGTTGCTGTTGGGGTGTAGGCGGCGGCTGCTGCTGATCTTGTTGAGTGTCGTCTCGTGAATCGTCGTGATAGTATGGACCGGTGTTTTGAGCCTCGGTAGAAGGAGAAGGGTAGCTTTGCATCCGATCGCTGTCTTGATTTCGCTCCTCTGGCATCTGAGGGGATGGATAACTGTGGATTCGCTCATCCTGCATGCGCTCGTCTGGGAGGCTCCCGTCGGGCAAACGCTCGTGCTGCAATCGGCCGTCTGTTATTCTCTCACCCTCAACTCTCTCATCTTGGATGCTCTCCTCTGGTATCCGGTCTTCGTGTATTCCTTCGTGACCTCTGTCGCCTTCGAGTCTGTCCTCTTGGAGGCCCTGCATCGGCATTCTTTCCTCCTCGATAGGGTCGCCTTCGCGGGCAGAGCTCATGATTGCCAATGCACCGTGGCAAATCGCGAAATATGAAGATGTATCGCCTTCGGCAGATAGCTGCGCGTAACAGCAGAAAAGAAGTACCCCGTACAAGCTCCGTTGTATCGAGAAAGTTGATTTGCCTCCTGGTACAGGTGACACACAGGCAGCTGGTGTGTCGGCGAAGGAAACAGTGATTTGACTGCGCAAAGCAACGAAACCCGCCGATAAAGTGAATTGGGCAAACCGGCAGACGGAGGGCTTGTTGAGTTGTTGGTAGTGAAAATGTGTCAAGAATGGGTAGCGATGGCGATCGATTTCGGGTTCGCGCATACACAGAACGCGTCGCGATTCGGTAGCACGGCAAAGCGGCAAGTCCTCGAAGTCGAGGAGAGTTCAATTGACTGTGAGAAACTATGGCTTAGTACAGTTTCTTCTTCTCATTCTCCTCTTTCTCGCTGTTACTTCCAGGCGGTGGCTGGACGACGAGATCCGAAGGCATGCCTCCTGAAGCTCCCGATGTAGACTGACGCGACCGCGACATGGTCCAGCTCAAGCTAGGCCAGTCGTAGAGCTCAGGTTGTGTTTGCCAATCATTGCACTCGCACATCGCGACGTTGCAACGACGATAGCTTCTGCAAATCCTCTTCCATCGCGCAAGGCCGCAACAGCATTTTGATTTCGGGAACAAAAGCGTTATGGAATGGGGGGGAGTGGTCAAGCGATTGATTCGGGCTGACTGACCTCTACTCTCTCTTCAAAAAATAATCCGATGCGGGCTTTCGTGATGGATCTGCCAGAAAGCGATCTGGTGGACGGAATAGGAAGAACCAGGCTGCCGATGGAGGTTGAAAGGCGTTGATTGATCCGGTGACGCGCTGGAGTTTTGACCTTGGGGGCCTATCTCAATGGAAGGCTCAGTCAGCACAGCCAAACCTAGGACGACAGGCTGGAAGAATTTTTTCCTGGGGCGTCCTGGAGGACCACACTGGTGCCGCAGACACTGGAGAGGTGGCCCGCAGATCGCTGTGGTTATTATGTCAGCAGGGCAGCTCCTAGTAACCCACACTCTAACGGCCACGCAATATAATATATCAAAGGGCCCTTTTACCACAAAGGCTTTCATATGTCGTAACGATTCAGTTTGCTTCCCGCTCCTGTGCTGTCACTTGCTCTAAGTAAGTCCACTAAGAACCCTCCACTAAGAACCCTCCACCACCGTCATCGTCTTCCATATCGTATTCTTCGGTAACATCGCTAGGCGCCTCCTCGAATTCTTCGTCACCCGGGTCCGGCTCGAACCCGCACTTATCCTGAGTCCGGTCTCTGTGTTCTCTACGCCCAGCCGCTGTTCCACCGTCGCCTGTAACTGCACAGTCTACCTCGTTTCCATCATCGTTGATAAGTTCGGCTCTGGTATTGTCCACGGTGACCTGGCTCGCAATGTAAGTTCCGCTGGGTGCGTTGTCATTCCCAATGAACCCGTCGCTACTTTCTGCCCTGTAACTGTTGATGGTGTCCCTCACATCCATTACGAAGCTGACCTTGCATCCGGCTGGGGTTCTGGCATCGTCATTAACCACAGCTCTGTCCTCAGCAAAGAATCCGCCACTCTCCTCTATGTCATGCTTGGCCACATCACCATTCGCATCGGCTGCGGCCAACTCAACCAATCGGTTGTCTTCTTTGACACGCTCCTCGAGGTCCACCCCTGCCCATACGCGCTCCCGAATGCGGAGAGCCATGAGGAACCGCCGCCATGTGTTAATGGCCACAAAGGCTCGTTTGCTATGTTCTGCTTGCGCATCCATATCATCGAAACCTGCCATCACCGCACATACAGCCTCCTTGTACTCTTGAGCTACCACGATGCCGTTGAAGACTGCTGTACCGTGCTTGCCTTTGAACTGGAACCCTGACAGAGCGGGTGCGTAGTCAATGCCTAACGTGTAGGCGGCTCTCGCAGCAGTATCAAATTCGTCCGTGATATGGACGCCACCCTCCGGTACCATGCTTGCAACATACAAGTCGATGTTACCAAACTTATTCTTTGGCACTCGTCCGTCGACGACCGGAGGGGGCCGGTACACTTCTGTCTGTTCTTGTATGAAGATAGGCGTGCCGGTGGCCCTACGCTCGTCGCCTCCATAGCCGTCGTCGACATACTCTCCTGGTTTAGCGTTTGACCGACGTGGCAAGAATTTGACAGGCAGCTGTAGCGGCTTCACTTCGCGCCCCATACGATACCATTTATCCCTGCTTCGAGCTGTCCGTACGTCCTTACGTCGGTATACTTTCTCAAGTGGGGCTCTGTTGCCAGCTGCAACCGTTCCTGCGGGTTGTGCGTCGGGGATGAGAACCTCGTTACGTCTTAGATGCCTTTCCAGCGCGAAGACAGGATGGTGCTTGAAGTCTGCTACGTTGCGAGGCATTGGCTCGCGTTCTTCGATTGCCGTCAGCTCGCTGTCCTCAATCTGATCAAGGTCATTCGGCCAACTCCGTGCAAACGGCCTCAGCGCTCTCCGCCACCATCGGTCACCATTGTCGACAGCTGTCTCAATTCGCAACCGCCGCGTTTTAGCCGTGTAAGCCTTGGCGTATCGTTTCGTAACATCTCGTGCCGTGCCATCAGTATCAAACGCAACCACGTAAGCCATAGAGTTTTCCTTGTCGGTAGCTGGTGGCTCTAATGCTCTAGGTTTCCACATGGATTTTGTGACCAGCGGGTCCACGGGCTGCCATTTCTGATGGCCAACGTCCAGCACCTCAACCCAGTAGATTGGGAAGGGCGACTCACGGATCCTCTTCGGGGTCTTATTTGGCTGATGTGTAGTCGGTGGTGGGGTTGGTAGTAAAGGTAACTGGTAGGCTGTGGCATTAGGATGGCCTAGTCGTCGAAGCGGTGAAACCAGACTTGAGGCGGAAGATAATGACCCTTGTACATTAATATTGTACCGTGGCAGCTGACCCCGTATATTTTCCTCCATGGTCGACTTCTTTGGTAGCTTTGTTTCCTGAGCTCTTGGCAGATTCGGGCCGCCCTGGGCAAATGGCAATGGTTGTAATGAGCAAACCAAGCGAGCACGGACTCCGACAGACCGTAGGAGGGCACAATACAGCTGAGCACCAACATCCCGAGACCCACAAAGCCTCTTAGCCGCGTGTCTGAAGTCTGAACGATCCATGCATGAGTCCATGTTTGTCGGCGGTTCATACTGAGCATGGTTGAATCAGCCATTGGGTGAAGCGAAGAAGCAGAACTGTACACTCACATTGGCAAGATGCTCAGAATCCTCAGCCCATAGGGATCGTCGTAGCCCTCCCTCAGTAATTTGGAATTTTGACATAAATATAGTGCTAGCTTGTTGCAGGCCGTTCTTTAGCGACTCCGTCTGCCCAAATTGAGGAAGACTGGGGCTCGGTTTCAGATAGTCGACAATCTTTTTTGTGAGAAGAGGACGGACGCTGTTTTGTACCTGCTCATCATCACACCAACGGTTCCTCAGGGCGCAGTGTAGTAGGAGACATAAAAGGTGTGTCCTGTGGATTGATACGCGGCGCTCCTTCTCCTCTTTCGTAATAGGCTTCCTCTTCTTGGTTCCCTTTCGAGCATCAGTCGCAGTGCTACTGTGCTCTGATAGATTCAATGTGAGTTTCTTGGGTTCTCCGATGGCTTCTGGATTAGCCTGCACAGCCCCAAAATCGACAACCTTAGTTTCGATTCCGTCCACATCCTCCTCATCCTCTTCTTCGTCTTCTTCGTCTTCTTCGTCCGAGTTTTTGATAATAATCTGGACATTCGCTGGAGGGATAATTACGTCTTCGAACTCTATACCTTCATCACCGTCGTCATCGATTCCTTCCGCTACCGGAACTTTTGACATCGCGATGGGAGTCTCGGGCTTCTTTTCTCCAGGTCTCTTGAGCCTTTTTGCTGGCTGCTCCAACAAAGGTGAATGTGCACGATCAGCATCTTCTGCGGCCTCAGCCAGCATTTCTTGATAGACACCCGGCACATTGGACTCAGCAGCTATAGACCGGGTAGCCCTGGTTCGTTTGCGACCAGCCATGGTGGTCCCTTTGCACAGACCGAACGACCGAATGTTGACTGGAATTAGTAAGCAATGATGGAGGTACTGAAAGAGGTGCAGGGTGATTGCTCTGCATGGTTGTAGGTGATGTTATCTTGGACTCGGCCTTGGATTTGATCGCCTCACAAAGCTGACAAACACGAGCTGACACAGATTCACGTGACAGTCGGTAGGTAGTATGGCCCCACTTAACCGCTCAAACCGCCCTCGCCTCTTGGCTCGCTCCTTGGCTACCTAACCTAGGTAGGTACAAATGCATTGCCCTCCATGCATTTGTATGGTGGACTATATTGTACTTGTATTGATATTTGCAGCTACGGGACGAGAAATTCAAGATACCAGTTTCCATATCTTCGTACGTGATTAATAGCTATTACGATAGAAGATTGATGTGTCCAGCGGTAGTCTTTCGCCCATCCATATAGCTCGTTGGGTGTGGTTGCGCAGCTCAGTAGCATTACTATCGAATCCCTCCTCGGTGGTATTAGGGTGAATGAGAACGGACAAGGGCCCTCTATAGATGGCCAACCACGGAATGAAGGCGCCAAACTGGGCCGGTGTGAAGATGTTAACTTCGAACATGGCTACAGGATGCGGACCAACTGGCCCTTCCCAAAATCGATAAATTCTCAGCTCAGGGACTAGATCTTTATCAGCAGATATCTCAGCCAGTCACGGCAAGTCGGAAATGTTTACACTCCCGTCGGATGCGTTCCCAGAGATCTTTGGCGTGTTTGACTTGCTCCGGGTTGGACTGGAAATGGTAGATATGGATATCACTGCCTCATGTTAGTGACGATATTTCCTCCAAAAGCCGAGATGTCACGAACAAGCCTCCTCTGCGTCCGTTATCCAGCGGCGCCGGGAAGGTCTCGTAAGCCTTGCTCAGACAGTCCCGAGGCGGGTTTTTGAAACTCTTGCCGTCCTCATTGAGCTCGTCAGGTAAAGGAGGGGCGTTTCCATGCCCCTCGCGAGGAGAAACGTAGGTGTACAGCGGGGGATTGGAAGCCATTGCAAATGCTTGAGAGGCAACTTTAGTTGGTATTTGAAAAGCCCGAGGCAACAAGGAAACAGTGATTATGTCTGGATAGATAATGTATAGTACCGAGCTGCCTTTGTTTGCGGAGTGGCTAAGTAGGAGCCGGTGGAACAAGTTCTGTAGAGTAAGACATTTGGCCCGATCCTAATGCCGAGTGCCCAAATTATCGCGCTGACGCAACATGTGAGACCCACCCATTTCTAAGCAACCGCGCGCGTATCTCTTTGAGTTAGCCCAATCACAAACTCAGCACGCCAAGCGCTGGCTCGACGACGGTAGAGCTTCACAATGTGTAAAATATTGCTCCAAAGTCGCAAAAGAATGTCCAACATGCCACCGGAATTTTCATTATCTTACAATAAATACTACAGGATCTTTTCCGGTGCCTCTCTTGCTAGAACGCCTTCAGTTAGGAATCGATGCCCAAGTATCCTTTTGAAGCCCCTCAAATCCCCGTTCAGCTAGGGTTCCCCATCTCCTGCTGCCGCAAAGTCATCAACGCCCAGCATGAGATACATGACCCGTTATCCTCAAATCGTTGATATAAGTAACCGGAATTACTGGGACCCATGCCAATTCACATGCAAACTCATGTGCGCTGCAAAATGGCATGGAATCGTTCGACGACCTTGAGACACTGAGTTAATCACGAATAACAATCGGCAGGGATAGCTTCCAGCCATGATGACTTACCTCTGGGTTTGATTTCACAAACGGGAGGTCGAAGAACATATACTTCTCGTTCTTGAGCAACTCGACAACCGTCACCATGAGACCCCACGGCTGAGGCCAGTACCCGATGAGGCGCTCCCAAAGCACTCGGGTGATTTGCTGCCGAATCTCCGTCTCCTCCGGGTCGTTCATGTCCTGGCCAAAGATTTCCAACAACACCCGGCTGAAGTAGTTGGTATGGGCGTTTGGAAACCGAAGCTGATTGGTTATGCTAGTGATGAGAAAGTAGCGCGCCTCGGGTGACAGCTCGTGGAGCAGTAGAGACATAGTAGCTACGTCTGACGATGCCGGGTTGAAGACATCGGTACCCTTTTGCGTCGATTGCTCGACAGCGTAATTGCCGACGTGTAACGTGACTGCCTCAATCACTGGTAGGTTGGCATTGATAGGCACATGCCCGAAACCGGTGTCAAGACGCGGGTTTTCAGTGATGGCTCGGGCGATATGCGCCAAAGTATCTTCTGAGGGACCGTTTTGCAACGCATGGTCGAGAATATCAAGCAATCCTAGGTCCCGAAGAATAGCTGCGGAATTGTCCAAGCTCTCAGGTGATTCCTGAGCCTCATCTAACCGGTCGACTTGCAATCCGGGGAACGATGGGTCAGGCAGTTTGGGATGAGTTGCTGGGTTCGCCGTTAAAATGGCGTTGAGAAGTTGTTTGCAGTGTGGCGGGACACTGATCGTAAGCTGATGCGAATGGGCCGCAAGATACTCGGAGTAATCGTGCTGCAAGACGACGAGAAGCTTGAGCGTTGCGCGGTAGATCTCTCGCGCCACATTGGAAGGCTCAATCGACTTAACCTGCTCTCCGACGTGCTCAAGAAGTAGCTGCAAGAGTCTGGTAAACGCGATCCATCCAGCACGGTCTTTCATGACGGTGGGCAAGAATACGCGGTGCTGGAGAAGAGAAAGCCACCCGAATACAAAGCCCGGGAGGTATTTTGGTCCCAGATCGACGAGTCTAGAAGCGAACTTGATAAATAATCCGGACTTCTCGGCCTCGGAAAGCTGCTCAGCGGTTGAATTGATCTCGTACAGCAGGACCGATAACAGGCG
The DNA here is from genome assembly GCF_000149035.1 of Colletotrichum graminicola M1.001. Lineage (NCBI taxonomy): Eukaryota > Fungi > Ascomycota > Sordariomycetes > Glomerellales > Glomerellaceae > Colletotrichum > Colletotrichum graminicola. The sequence goes on from NW_007361067.1 coordinate 195,079, forward strand.
ATGGAAGACTCTTTGGTTGAAGTGTTCGGCGCGCTTCACGTGGTGATGGTTAAGAACAAGGGTGATGAAAGCTAGGATAGAGTCCAAATACACCGCGCGACTGGGTGTTGGAGCGGGCTCAGTTTCGTCATGTAGCCGGATGAAGATATTGATCATCTTGGCTAGAGCATCAATTGCGAGGAAAGCATCCGTCAGTGTTCCTGTCGTATGGAGGAAGTGTTCAAATCTGTCCACCGACATGTCTGCCGCAATTCTGATGAATAGGAAGAGATCATCTTTGGTCTTGACCACGTCCCTCATCTGCATTTGTTCAACAAACAGAATCGCAGAGCTCTCCGATGCGTTGGGATTGTTGCAGAGATGAATCCATTCATCAAAAACATACTCCATCTGATCCTGGTGAACGGCGCTGTCAGACTCTTGTTGGGAAGTCTGCGGCAGTGTCTGGCCGCAAAGCTTTGCCTTCAAGCGCTGTCCGATTATCGATTCCGGCTGATCTTGTATCCATGACCAAGCGGCCTCGAGTGTTCGAACGAAGTCTCCGTAGAGTGCCATTGGTCGGTTGGCCAGAAGAGTCAGATCTACCATTTGTTCCAAGAACTCCAGTGACCCTTCTTTCCTTTGCTGAAGCACTTTGGACATTGCCAAGTCAATGTTTCTCCAGTCAAGAAGGTCTGTGCGCAACAGCGCAGCAAGAAGAGGTAAAGTCAGAAACGTCGATCCAGGCTGCTGGCGAAACAGAGCAGTTACGCGGTTGTTCAGCGTTGGACCAGAAATCTTCCTCAACGTCTCGAGAACGTGGACCAAGCTCTCCAGGGCTAGGTTGTCCTCGACCTGGGTAAAGATAAGCTGGATTATCTGGTCAGCCGCGTAGATGGCGAACTCTTCAGAAGTTTGCGACGCCTTGATCATGTGCTGGACCAAGGCGTCGACAACATCAAGAACAGGATGAGGTCGAGGCAAATCTGTGAAGTGCTCTTCGCGGGCCTCGGTGGCAACACGCTGGAGCTCCATAAGAAGCTTTTGGACACGATCAATCAACGCACGGCCATCCATCTGGAATGCCTGGGGTCTCGCGCTAGCCATCGCTCCGTTGTGGACTGGGGCGTAGGATTGGATTTGGGAATTGAGATGCTGAACTGCCGGCGCCTCTGCAGCGGCACCCAAGCCGGGCACAGTAGAAAATTGGTCCTGCAGAACTTCGTTGGCAAGCGAACGGGTTGCGTCAGAAGCTGAGGGAACATGGGAAGGGACATTGGACGTAGTGCTGCGAGGCTGGCGGGCAAAGTCCTCATAGATAGCCATTTGTTCAGGGTTCAAGCCACCCATACTTGGTGACAGCTTGAATGGGTTAGGAATCGTCCAGGCCCATCGACTGAGCGACGCATCCACATATGGCTCGTTGGGCCGTTGCAAACGGTGGCGACGTCGTGCCTCCAGCTCGGGCTCAATCATCTCTTCGATCTCGGGCACCGCTCTCTCTTCTGCCTGTTTCTCGATGATGTTGCAGGCGAGATCAAGATTCGAGTTGACGCACATGATGATCGTGCCCTCTGGTAGACCCTGCGGGAGATCATTCGACAGGTTCCGCATATAGTTGGTGAAATTGGCTCTCAGAGGCTCTTTGGACGTCACCAGCGCTAGGCTTCCAGCCGTCGCCTTCACCATGCTGATTGCCGATGTTCGAACTCGATTTTCGTCAGGCTCAGTAGCAAAGTCCTTGTGAATCATTTGCTGTGTAGAGATAGCAGCAATCGTAACCGATCGATCCACGACGGGTTGGATAATATCTTGTAAAGCGCGGGTGAGAGCAGTGCGGACGATCTCGTGCAGCCGTGTAGCCGTAACGACCATCTCGTTCGTGGGAGGTATGTGAATAAGAGGACCGAGGTCCGGGATGGAAGCGGCGATGACCTGAGGCGAGAGACCAGCTGTTACACCAGTTGAAATACCGTTCAACGAAAGGTTCTCAAACGTATCCAGCGTGTCCTGTGGAAGCACGTCTTGTGTGTCCTCGACAGCAGCGCGGTTGAGTATTTCTCCAGAAGGTTCTATGCTCTTGTGATCAAGATTAAGGCCTTTGCACAAAACCTCAATCTCAAACTTGAGGTTCAGTTTTAATTCGGCATGATGGTACAATTCGATGAGCAGGTGGATAATGTCCATAAGCCAAGGATTCGGTGGCCGGAATACTGTTGAATTGGCGCCCTGGAGAAGAACCTTGCAGACAAAAGGGATAACAACTATAAGTCTCTTGGTGTCATGGGCTTCGATCAACAACTGCTTGAAGGCAATGTTCTTATGCTTGATTGGCTTGTCACGTGCCAATGTCAGTAGACCCAGCCATCCACCAAGGTTCTTCAGGTGAGAGCGTTCAGTCGAGTTCTGCATCGTGGCCTCTGAGTTGAGCATGCGGGCGACGCTGACATACGTCTCCCTCAATACCTCCCCCCACAACACCCGGTCTTCAAAGAGTTTGACCAGTTCAAGGTAGACCTGATGGTAGTTGGGTTGCATCTTGGCTCGCTCTTCAACAAGATGGCTCGCGAACCATTGCTGGTAGCGGTGCTCTAAGATGTCTCGCAGTTCCTGACACATTGTCTGTAGAGTCGTCTCGGTGAGGTTGTTGAGAACAAACTGGATTTTCCCTTGCATGTCGCCTGAGGGCTCCTCGACATCAACACCAGGAGATCGTTCAGACGCATTGATGGAAGTAAACGGTGGCGGTTGTCGCTCCATGCTTCTGGCTTCCGTCCCATTGCCATTCGTCAGTGGTTCGCTGGTGAGAGGGGCACCATGAGCAGGTGTCGTTATGCCATTACGTGATCGAGCAAGCTCTTCCTCGTGGTCTCTGACGACATCTTCGGCCTTTTTCCACGCCTCAGTGCCTTGAAGGCCAGGTATCTGCAGCAATTGCCGACAGAAACCGGGCCACTCGCGGAAGCGAGAAAAAAGTTGCATCAGAGCTTGGAGTCCGAATTTATACATCGAGTCCTCTGGTAAATAGTCTCTGACGGCTTCTAGAATCATGCCAAGCCCGATCTTGAGCGGGAGATCGGAAATCAGCTTATGGGATATGATACCGCCGAATAAGACCGCAGTTGTTGCAAGAGCTTCCAAGGGATAATCGACGTAATGAGCGTACTCGTCGAACAAGCCATGGATCATGCAAGCGAAAACGTCCTGATCCAGGGGATCACGAGAGTTTTTGTATCGATCGAGGATCTCGACAATGTTGCGGACTTGGATCTCGTCGCCATACATCTTCTTGTAGTGCTCTTCCATCTTGCTATTGGCGGCAGCAGGCAAGGCATTTCCATCTTTGCCATTGGCGTCAATGATATCGTCGAAACCCTCGCCATAATTGATCAGTCTTGGGTAAACAGTGATGCAAGATCTTTGCACCATAATGAGATCCTGCAGAGGTGTCTTTGGCAAGAAATCCTCCAAGATCTGCAGAAAGGCGGCCACTGTCCTCACTTGGAGGGTTGTGCTGGACTTGACTGCGGGTTGACCATCGGGGGGCCGCTGGAATTGTAGTTCGAGGTTCGCTTTGATCAACAAAAACTGTAGCAGGGAACGTGCAACCTCGTTGCTTCTCTCAGAGTTGCGGCGAGCCCAATTGACCAAGTCGAGGTACCCTTCGGCATGTGCCAGAGCTGCAAGGTCAAGACCAAAGCCATTGGGCAAATACACAAGCTCATCGAGCCATTTGTGCTTCAGGGCGTGCTCAAATATCAAGGGAAGGTCGGTTGGTTTGATAGCATGGGCATCAATCAACCGCTGGGTCACCCATTCCTTATCCTTCTTCCATAAGCTGTCAAGGACGAAATCATATTCGGTCGAGCGCTTGTATAAGAAGCTCTCGAAAAGGGAATTAAGCGTGTCCACAGCCATCGTCGGCCAGGGCTTGGGTACCCCGAATGCAGATACAACAAAGATGTCCAAGTTTGGCACCACGACCTCTTGGAATAGGCGTTTGGCTTCAACACTCTGCGAAGCGTGTACGGAGTGTAGTGCAACGTGAAACACCGCCGACAGAGCCTCGACCGAGACTAGAGCATGCTTGACTGCGAACGCAGCGCGTTGTTGAACCTCGGGTAAGGATTGGGCGTATGTGTCCAAAGTCAACGTTGGAACTAGGCCCGGGATGGTACTGGCGTCCAGCTGATCAGGTTGTAGAGAGGCGAATGCGCAAATGAAAGACAGCTGGGTTTCCGGGTGCTCCCAATTGCCACCCCACAGCTTTTGGATGTCAAATGTTTGATCGTCCTGCGCAATCGGCAATAAGGCATTGTAGAGGCGCAAGAACTGCTGCGAGGAGATTCTGGCGGATCTTTGATCAAAATACGAGACCACGTCTTGCCATCGGAAGGAAGGGGGAAGGACTCGACGGAGAGATGCAGTGAGAACCGAAGAATCGTAAGGCGGTGTCTGGCTAATCGTGCTGTACGTAAGGGCAATAGAAACTTGCTCTTCACTCAGCTGGACATTTGGCGGGCGGTTCTGCAAATACGATACGCAGGTTTCTTCGTCCCTCGTGAAGTCACCACCGGTCCTTTGAATGTACGTGGCGAGTGCATTCGGAGGTTTGTCGGCTAGCACCCTGACCAAATCAAGTGCCGCGAGCACTTCGGAGGGAGGCGGTGCTTGATCTCCATGCCACCTTGCCTGTACTTTATAGGCGAGTTCGGCCTTGGACGCAGCATTGAAGTTGGGTGGCTGGTATTGAATGAAGCGGTCAACGAGTATGGCAATGAACTGATCCGTCAAATCCGCATGCTCTTCTATTTCGCGTCGGGCAAGAATGTTGACGAATGTAGGAAAATTCGTGGACAATATGGCGTCAGCTAGAATGCAAGTTAGAACATGAAAAGTCGGAAACTACAGCGGCTTAGAACAACGCACCCTTCGTCTTGAGGTCAGATCTCGATCCCATTTTGAAGGCTAATGCCAGTATCGTCTTCTCCAGAGCATCTAGCTTGAATGCTTCCATGAACGTAGACATATCGAAGTCGCGGAATATATCTTCTGTACCTGTCTCGATGGATTCGGCAATCTTGGTGGCCTGGTTGATGTCGTGGGAAATCTTTTGCACTTCGGTCACGAGAAGATGGAAGTTGCCATTGGCCCCCGGTCGTGGCTGACCATGAAAGATGTGGGCGGCATGGACGGCCACGAGGCGCGCAAAGTACTTTGTAAAAACCTCCATGCCGTGTTCATCGATGAGCTATGAAGAAAAGGAGGCGCGTTAGCACAAAGCTTGACGAGTAGGCTAGGAGCGGATAGCTGCAGAAATAGACGGAAGAACGGGGCTTTTACTTTTTGTAGTTGTTCTGCTTGTGTCTCCCACTTTGCGCGGTCCTTGTCCTCCTTGATGGCGCCGAGAAGTAAGTAAACCTGTGCAACTGCAATCTTGACCAGGGGATTTGGCCCTGTCGGACTACTCGTATTAGGACTTGCGCCCGCACTCAACGCAGAAGATTGCGATGGATGGGGCGATTGCCCAGCTCCTGTCTGCAGTGTCTGTGAAGGATGTGGAGAGAATGATCCCGATCTTGATTGTGGGACCATGGGATAGTATTGCGTATGGGGGAGAGATGTTGGAAGGCGGAATCGTCCGTCTTGCAAATAGACCAGACAAAACCAGCTTCCTCGCTGAAGCTCCCTAAATCGTGCCGCCGAAGAATGCTATTGCAACCAAGGATGTCCGCATGAACAAAGAGTGATGCAACAGCTGTGCAGGACAGCGCTGGCGTGTTGCGACTAGCGAAAGAAGACAACAATTTGAGACGAGAACGGCTGCGGAGAATGAGTGCGCCAAGTGGAGGATATGGAGTCGACCTCTGGCCGAGTTTGATGCGATGGGGTGGTGACAGTTGGCGGTTAGAGTATTTGATGCGAGGAGGGGAGGGGACCTGGCACTTGAGCCAGGTCAATCGGAAGCGACTCGAAAAGCTCGCCGAGCCGTGGGCGTAGGATCGATGCGGCGGCTTCCAGAGAAATCAGGCGACTTCTGAGGGTTGAATAAGGGGAAAGAAAGGTTTGAAGGGCTCGGTAAAGGGTAGGACGTTGATCGTCAACGTCTGTCGTGTTGTGCTAAACAGCTTCGCAAGAGATGAAGAAATTAGACTCAGGCCGAATTGACCGACGTGAGGACGTGGAGGCTCGGGTCGCTGGCAGGGGATTGGATGTGGACCGAACTTGCACAGTAAGGGCAGTGGAATGGAAGAGGTTGAGACAGCGCTGAGGCTGCTTAGGTAAAGCGGCAATGGCACTGAGGTGCTGGATATCAATCTGTCCGGTCGCCGGGTAAAGAGGGGGTACGATATAATGGCACCAACGTGTATCTTGGGGTACCCTGAGCAGCACGTGACATGTTTTCAGCGACTAATAGCTTGCGCGCTGCTGTACACTACATAGGTTCCTAGGTACCCAGGTGGGGTGGATACCTAGGCAGGTGGTACTCCACATCAAGCCACAAAGTCCATCATTCGGTTGGATGGGGATACCTGTTAACAGCTGACAAGTCGACAAGGGAGCAGGGACATTCCTTTTGCGCAAACCATCACATTGAGGCTTGCTTACCTACGTACGGAGTACACAGTTGACAGGTAAGGAGGCAGGCTGCTATTGCATCCCCCAAGCGGTACGTACCTTGCGCCTCCAAGATTCTGGGCGCTGGGCGGCAGACTGGTTACCCGGCAACGCACCCAAACAACCCTACCTCTTCTTCAACCGACCGACAATAGCTATCTCTGCCAACGAGGCTTCTCATCAATTCTCTATATTTCATGGAGTGAATTTGAGAAGAGCAATAAGTTTTGTACCGTTCATTTTGAACAGAAGTCCTTCGTGAGCATCCAGCCATTGCTGCTACGATTACGCTTCTCGATAGATTAACTCCGATTACTCCCTATCTTTATACAGCGGGTTGACATCTCTCGCAGGCGGAATGCCTGCAACAACAATGGAAGCGCCATCCGTGGCTCTGTCATGTACGTCAGGAGTGCCGATACACCGGGAATCGAAGCTAACAATCGGAAGTCGCAAACAACTTTTGGGGAAAAGAAGATGCCGGTGTCGGCCCCCTCCTTGACCGCATGCTTGCTGCCAAGCAGACGTGCGATGAGCTTAAGGCATTCTACAGTGGTCAGTAGCAATCATCAGCTTATTGATTCTTGGCCAAATAAAGGCTAATGCCCAATGTAGCTCGAGCCTCGATCGAAGACGAATATGCCCGAAAGCTGCTTTCGTTGTGTCGCAAACCCCTTGGGTCCCACGAGACGGGGAGCTTAAAGACCTCACTAGACACCGTTCGAGGTGAAGTCGAGTCGATGGCGAAGCAACATCAAAGCATTGCAGCGCAGATGAAAACTGAGTTGGAGGAGCCACTTGCTGCATTCGCCGGCGCCATGAAGGAAAGAAGAAAGATTGTACAGAATGGTATTGAGAAGATACTCAAAACAAAGATCCAGCAGACACAGCACGTGAACAAGGTAAGCCATGCCTCAGCATTGGCTTTCAGTCTTATTCATCATACTATAAAGAAATGGCCCGTTAACACAACCGACAGACTCGAGATCGGTTCGAGCAGGAATGCCTCAAGATCAAAGGCTACCTCGCCCAGGGTCACATGGTCATGGGCCAAGAAGAACGCAAGAACAAAGCCAAGCTGGAAAAAACGCAGATCAGTGTCGCAACCTCCAATACAGAGTACGAAAACGCGGTCAAGGTGCTCGAAGACACAACCGCGAGATGGAATCGAGAGTGGAAGGCCGCAGCCGACAAGTTCCAGGACTTGGAGGAGGAGCGTCTTGACTTTACCAAAAGCAGCCTTTGGACTTTTGCCAATGTCTCTTCCACTGTCTGCGTCAGCGACGATGCTTCCTGTGAAAAAATACGACTATCGCTTGAGAAGATGGATGTTGAAACGGATATTGTCAGCTTTATTAAGGAACAAGGTACTGGTCAGGAGATCCCAGATCCTCCCAAATACATCAACTTCTGTCGGGGAGACATCAACGATACGCAGTCAGAATCGTCTGACGACGATAACTACTCGGTCGCGCAGTTTCCCAGAAGTATCAACCCAGCCTTCCGGTCATCTTCCCCGCAACCCTCGACTTACGAATCACACCATGACCCAAACTCAAGCCTCGCCCAGGATCTTGGACACAAAGAATTAGCCCCGGTATCTTCGAGGACCGCTGCTGTCCCTGATATGGGTCGTAAAGAAGCGAGTTCTTCTGCATCCAGACACCAGGCTTCAGATGCAGCACGAGCTGATACCAGCCCCTCCTCTAAAGGCTTTGCACCAGAACAGAGCCACAAGAATGCTGGCTCTTCTTCCAGAAGTTTCGCGCTGGAAACTGGACAGGATGACGCAAGCCCTTCAAGGAGTTATTTCCAGGACATGGGCCGGCGGGAGATGGTCCCAAGTACTGTTCGCGAAGCCCCACCGTCGACGCAGAGGATGCCACCAGCAATGGACAAGCTGCGCCAGGGAGTTCAAATTACCAATCAGCATGTCCAACAACAACAACAACAACAACAACAACAACAACAACAACAACAGCAGCAGCAGCAGCAGCAGCAGCAGCAGCAACAACAGCAGCAGCAACAACAGCAGCACCAAAGCCGGCCCCAAGTTGATGTGGGCCAACAGCAACAGCAGCACCAAAGGCGGCCCCAAGTTGATGTGGGCCAACATAGCTCATTTGCCGCCGTTCCGCATGATTCATATCCTCTCGATGGTATGACGATGCTGTGCCGTACTGGGCCCCAATCTGAGCGTAGTTCTCACCCCCCTTCAGCTCGACCATCGAGCCGTGATTCGCAAAGCGACTACTCGAACCCAACCTCAATCTCAAGCCAAGAGCCGCCTAGCGGAAAAGCATCTCCGATCAAGCAGGAGCAAGTCAACGCGTCACCTCCAGTATCAGACAAACAGGTCCTCAAGAAGAGAAGTGGTTTATTCCAGAATCGTAGTCCTTTCCGTCGGAAGAGCACAAAGGATACTCAAGGCCCGCCAGCAAACAGAAACACATGGCATCCGGTATCCGCTCAAGGAAGCCCATCCCGAAGACCGCAGTTGTCAACACAAGAAACACCAAATCTGCTCGGAGATAGATCAGCGAACAGTCCAGAGCCGATTGATGCGAATGCCAGTCTTGCACTGAATGTAGGGCAAAATGTCTTCTCAGTCACAACCCCGGACCTGGAAAAGAGAAAGGGCTCGAGTGTTCAGCCCTCTCAGCCTGAGACCGATCCAATTGCCCTAGCCCTCGCAGAGCTCAAGGGTGTCGGCGTCGGCAAGCAATCGAGCGTACGTGTGTCGGCCGACCGCTACCACGGCATCGCCACTCCAACGCCTAGTTCTCAGCCATTCTCTAGGTCAGTCCCACCAGCTGCAAGCAACGGCGGCGCTATGACCTCGGGTCTTAGAGGAACACCGCCTCCTTATGACCAACAAGTTGTTCAGAGACTTGGGGTGCCCCCTCAGGCAGTAACGGCAAAGGCTATGAAGGAAACATCGCAGAAGTTTGCCGACCAAACCCGAAGCATGTTCAACCCAGTGAAGCGTCCTGGATCAGGCTACAGCGGAACCACCCAATCTCGACCGATCACAAGAGGGAGTGATGTCCCTAGGGCGGCATCCCCGGCTCCGATACGAAGCGCTTCCCCAAGGGTGGCACCGGCTGAAGATGTCCGCAGCGCCTATCGTAGCTCGCCGCGCAGCGCTTCTCCGAGGACTGGGTTGGCGGAAGAGGTCCACGGCGAGTACAGGTCTGCCTCACCTAATCATCGTGGATCCGTGGGTAGAGACACCTCGCAGATGAGCAGTACGCCCCGAAGAGGGTCTGAACAGCCGTATTATAGACAGAACTCGCCAAGCAGCATCTCGAGAACAGCGTCTCCGGCTCCTTATTTGGAGAAGATGCGCCCTGGCAGTAGCCATGTTGCCAACGACATGGCGGTTCAGTTAGCGCCCCTTGGCGATGAAACTTACGGTTCAATGCGCGGTCGAGGCGGGAACCGTCCTGGTACGAGCTCTAGTAACCGGGCCATGGGTCTTTACGAGGGAGGCGGGCCACCCGGGCAAGGTGATTCGAGGCCGCGTAGCAGGAGTGTAGCAGACCCGTCGCGGCAGTACAATCGAGATGGCAGGCCTATTTTGCACTTTGGTGAGTATGAGACGAGGTCTCGACGAGCTATCGGAAGGGCACAGTGCTAATCAGATCACAGCGAGAGCTCTGTACATGTACCAGGCGGCCATTCCGGAGGAGCTGGGGTTCGCCAAAGGCGACCTACTCGCGGTCTTGCGCCATCAAGATGACGGATGGTGGGAGGCCGAGGTGCATGGAAGCAATGGGCGAATGGGGCTGGTCCCAAGCAACTATCTTCAGCCATGTTAGAGCAATCCGCTGGTTGAAAGTGGTGCTAGATGGGTTTGCTTAGGGTGATGCTGGCACGAGGCCAGTAAGAGCTAGCGAAGCCAGCCAACTTGACGAAGGCTCATGTCATGAAGTCAACAACTGTGAGACTTTGTTGATTGTACGATTTTTCTTATTTTCTTATTTCTTCTTCGTTTGGAATTGAGGGTCTGATGAGAATGATAACGCCTAGCTCAAATATGTATTGGTGGTTGGCTCTCACGGGGACTATGAGAATGAAGATATTGCATTCGGGCTGGTTGATGACCCTTATTCCAGTTACTATGCCTATGCAAGCTTAAGCAATCCATGCTATGTACCCAAAGGTATATGCTCATAGAGGGGTAGGCAGACCCGTCTTAGAGATAATCATCCACCTGCGAAATAACATGCTGTCATAAGACATACCGTTGCATGTGATCGAGCTTGAGCCATCCCTTCCCATCGCTGCTATCCCCTCCAATGCGTCTGCACTCAAGCTCTGGGCTGCTTTGGCAAGAAGGAAGCTGTTAATACCTCACAGACAGCTGCACACATTTATTATCGATACTCTCGCCCTGCTGTATTGGGCAGCCAAGGCCTCGAGCGAGGACATCACCCCCGCTTTCCATAAGTATTGACACCTACATTTCGGTGCAATTGGCACTGTACCAAAACAAGCCACGGGGCGTTCGAACGCGGTCAATTACAGTGAATTCCAGGCAAAGGGCGGCGAGTGTGCTAGCCACACGTATCCGATCAACACCATACAATTATTACACTACCTGGAGGTAGCGTACGGCCGCTCAGCTTGAGCTTCCCTCTCCTTGATATTTCCCTTCCTTTTGCCTACCTCGGATCTCCCCCAAAGGATGCACTCTCCACCTCACCACTATCGACACTCGCAGCAGCCGACTCGATCTAACTTGCCGAGTATACACAACTCTTGAACCCCAGCGCCCAAACCTTGCTGTCAAGAACTGAATACCTACAGTATACCGGACATCTCAATTTGCAGGGCGGCCGCCGATAACGGGTTACGTTTGAGTAGCCATCCTAAATGCACAGAATCCGCACAGCCTTTGTTTGTCCCTGTTGAGTCCAACGACAGGCCAGTGTTGATTTTTCAGCTTCCTCTCGCCGCAATGGTAGCCCCCTCCTACCAAACACCCAGCAATAACCATCCTTCACATTCTAACCTCGACTAGGAAGTACTGGGCAAGGCATCTCGAGCCGCCACATCCAAGACCGCACAGCGAACACTTGTGAATGTTAGCCTCCTCGTGGGAGCTTCGCTGTTTCTACTGCCCTTTGCTGCTGTCGCATCGATTCTATTTTTCCAAAACTACCTACCTGATCAAGTGGTGACGGCCCCTGTGCATCTCCAGTATGGGTGAGTGAACCCTGCCCATCCATCCTACACGCAACAGAGTGAGGAAGGACGCCACGGGCTGACACCTATCCCAGATCGGGAGTCAATCCCTTTGGAACGGCTTTCATTCCAACGTCTGCTCTCAGGACGCAGCAGGAGTATGATGTGTCCGTCACACTGTCCATGCCTCGCTCGCCTGCCAACACCCATCGAGGCAATTTCATGATCGCCCTCCACCTCCTGGATGCCGGCGCCCTCTCGACGGGGTACGACAAGTTGCAACCCCAAATCCCGCCCGAGCCTTACAGCCATTTCGACGGCAAATCCGTTCTGTTCTCCTCGCGACGCCCAGCGCTCGTTCCATACCAGGATCCCCTAATATCGCTTGCATCGCGTATATTCTTCCTTGCTTATTATATTCTTTTTGGGGATTCAGAAACATGTGTGCTCACAGTGCCTATGGCCGAGCGGGTGGAGCTTGGCAGAGGATCCTCCTTGCCATCATCAGCCTACCTAGAAATACAGGGTGGTCAGAATATCGAAACGTATTATGCCTCGGTGACACTGACTGCCCAGCTAAGAGGCCTACGCTGGCTGATGTACCACTACCGTCTCGCAACCCTCACTTCCGCCATTATATTGTTCTGGACGTCCGAGGTTCTATTCATGGTCGTGGCATGGCTATTGTGGTCAGGGCTGTCAGGGTCAGGCTCAAGCTCTCGCACCAGTCCTGGAAAGGCCTTGGAGGAGGTTTCATCCAAGGCGGCAGGCCGAGTCAAAAGAGAGGATGGCAGCGGAGTTGACGAGCTGTCGGACGCGCCAAGGACATTCCCAACGTACGGTAACCAGGCACCGCTGCGATACGAACCCGAAATCAAGGAGGAAGCTCAGGCGGGGCCCCGTATGGAAGATTTGGTCCCACTCGGGGGCGAGGCGGATGACGAGGAAGAGGACGACGGACGGGGTAGTTACAAGGGCGACTCGGGCATTGGAACAAGCTACAGCGAGGGTGGCTCGAGCAGTGTTCGGCGCAGATCATCGCATCATCGCTAGGTTTTGGTGATTTATATCGTCTTTCTAGGCGAATCGATACGGGTGGCCTGGAGGGCAAGGAGGACTGCAGATGTTGAATAAGATTAGTCATGCACAGTGTCGACTTCTTGTCATGACATTTCAGGAAGTCGAAGATTTTAACATTATTCGAACTGAAATACAACTTTGTTTACTCAGGATGCTCAACTGACATTGGGGCATAGACACCAATCAAAGGATGAGCATACAAGTTCAACGTCGTGGAAGCGGAAGAAATATGTAGTAGTCACAGGTACCCTTGCTCTTTATGTGAACTTCTTGTTGTCGGGCACTGAGTTTACATTTTATTGGCATATTTGTTGTAGTGCACGTGGTGGGCGAAGTCGTTTCCCATTGCCATCTCTCCACTGATAGGTACCTAGGGGGTATGGTAGTAATTCGGGCACCTTAGTCGCGCTCTCAGACTCTCTCTCAACCTCCCCCAGCCACCTAATGTGTCCTTCCTTCTGGTAACCCACCAACATAGAGATACAGTACTAGATTAAAAGTCTTGTTACAGCACGAGGGGTGGGGTGGGGGGTTAGCAGCTAATAACACTAGCTACAATTACCAGTTTGAGGCAGAAATCAGTGGAGATATCATCATTGTCATTACAAGACTTTTGACTTAGTACTATAGGTACCTAGCTATGTACCTGGCCTAGCCTCTCTCTACCTAGACAGTGATAGGTACCCATAGGCACTCACCTCTTTAACTGGGAGATTTTTTTCTTCCGATTTCTTTTTCTACTAAAATCTACTGCTCCTCCTGTATCCTTCCCCGCAGCAACAGTTGTTAACTGTGGAGAAATACCTAATCACCCCTCCTCCTGCTGCACACCGCCGCATCGTCCTCGACAAAGGACCTTGTCCTAGCTTTGACTGACTACCTACCTGCCTTGGCCACTACTCACTCTCACCTTACTCTCTTTCCCTCTCTCTCTGCCTTGCGTCCCCTTCCTTGACTACCAACGCAGTGGTCGCCGACTTCTCGGCCTCATTTAAACATCGTCGGTTTTTGGCTCCCCTCCGCTGTGTGGTCTTACCAGTCTTGCAACACGATCTTGGTCCTTCTCAACTCAGTCTGTAAAATACCTGGCACCCCAGTCATCGGGGCAATCATGCGCACCATTCGCTCCTAGGCCTCCCCCGCCCAAGTCCCATAACTTACGCAGTGCTCTGTCCTAGGTACCTTGCTACATTATCTTTACCGTACACCACAGTTCTACTGCTGGTCCCATCAGCCTTCAATCGTCCCAAGATCCACTTAACGCCCCCTCCCAAGTTCATTCGGAGACGGTGAGCAAGAGCAATCTCTACCTCGACTTGGCTACTGCTCTGTTTGCTGCACCACCGGCCTCGACACCTACGCGCATCATCCTCGCTCTGACGCTGCTCGCCTGCCAAGAAATTAAAGGCAACCAGTTTTGCGTCCTTCCGACAACAGGAGACGACAAAGGAAAAAAGGATACACCCCGCTATCCCTCAGTTCACCGTCACAGGTACTCGCCGACTCACGCGAACCAACAGCCTCTGCCTCTCATAGCCCCCCGACTTATCTGGGCTTCCGGACCTCGTTCGATATCTCCTCTCCAGAAATACCCAAACTTCGTCTTCGCTTCCGCACCTCTGCCTAATCGCCGGCTTATACACGTGCTTGCTTTGTCCGTCTCCGACCTCCCATTCATCCTCCGAGTGCGGCGCGCCTAAGCGCTCCAGTCCGCCTCGCCACCATGCCCTGCTTCAAAGGCATCGCCGTCAGCATACATGCCAACGGCGCGCCCCTCCCCGAGCATGGCATGCAGAAACAGTCGCGTCTATCACGAATCAGCACCTATATCCCGGTCCCTCAACCAAGCATCAATCCCGACTCCAACAAGCCCGAGCCTGCTAAATTCGCAATTTCTATTACTCTTCTTACCCCTGGCCTACCTATTCCGTACTCCACTCCCAAGGCAACAGAGAGCAACCCTTACCCGAAGCCGCAGTTTGTTGGCGGCCTTCCCACAGCTGGCCATGGCCCTTCTAAATTCTCTGGTGTCGTCAACCCTTACATTCCCATGACCAACTCCGAAAACGAGACGATAGCCGCCTACATATATTTCGATGGTAGATCCAAGGAAGAGGTTGCTACGCTTCTACGCCCTGGCGAGGAGACATGGGTCAATAGCCGTTGGGTTCAGATTCCAGACTCGGAAGGCGGCGGTCTCGCCGAGCGCGAGTTCCTCTTTCGCGAGGTCGGACTGGAGCGCTGGCTCAATGGCCTGGATCTGCAAGGCCATGACGCCGCCGAGAAGTTGGAACGTCGCCGCCAAAAGTTTGAGAAGCGGCGTCGACGCCAAAAGGCCACCACGGGCGCTACCAGCATGCAGGTTGAAGAGGGTCCTAATGGTCCCAGGGACACCCTTCGCTACGGCGCCGACGAAGGCTCCCCCGTCGAGGCCGTCTTTGGCGAAGATGATTCTGATTCCTTATCCGATGATGACGATATTCCTGAGGCAACCGGTCAGATCAAGGTACTCATGTTCCGCGTGCTGGCATCGGGCGAAATCAAAAAGGGAGAATACTCGCCTCAGTTTGACGCTTATGACGACGATGACGATGCTGCATCTGGCAATCAAGGTAACGGAAAAGGCGGTGTTGATGCCGACGTTGAACACACCACAAGCTTTGCCAAGCCCAAGACATTGGACCCGAAAACCATTAGCACTCAGACTGTGACAGGCATCGACGGTCCGGACAAGCCCTATGCTTCTTTCACATTCTTTTATCGTGGAGAGAGTAAGCCATCCACCGGGGGATAATTTATTTGCACGAGGCTAATTACTTATGCAGGACAACTTCAGAAAATCGGCATCATTGCCTCCTCCAAACCGGCCCAGGCGACACCGGGATCGGCCAAGCGGCGATCTGGACAGCTAGACTTTTCCAACCTTGGCCCGTTGAAAACGTCCGGAACTGTTGGTTTTTCGACCTTCAGAGACCAAGATACCGAGGCCACCAGAAGACGAAAGGCCCGCAAGAAGAGCAACGGCAACGTAGGGGGCGCCCTGAATGACGACAGTGACGACGACGATGACGAGAGCGATCTCATTGGGAAGATGCAGGATATTGACGAGAAGGAGGTTGACAACAAGCTTGCCCCCGAGGACGTTAAGTTTCAGGGGGAGCTTGCTGATGGGGTAAACCGTATCCGCGTATGTTGCACATGCTTGTCCACAGGAGGTATTTTTCTAACTTTGATTGAACAGCTCAAGAGGGCACACTCAGCGGAACCTGACCGCCCTGGAAAGGCGGGCACCGCAGCGAGCAGCGCCCCCCAATCCGGCATGTTTGCGGGCTCATTGACAAATTCCGTTCCCACCGCAGGCAATAACCAAGTCGATGTGAGCGCTGCTCAGAGCAACAGCCACAATACGACAGCAGAGACAATCATCGGAAGCCCCTTGAAGAAACATCGCCCGAGTATCACCGCTGGAGACAGCCATGTGCAGGCGAATCCAGATAACTCAAACTTGGGATTGGATGGCATGGTGAACCGCGGTACCGCCACGCAGTCTAGCGCGGCAGGTACGTCAACTACTAATGCGGAAGAGGAAGAGTTATGATGGGTGTTTTGCAGCTGCGCAACTGAAACATGCCAAAGCATCACGAGAACCCTTTCTAGAAATAGCGTGGCGCGGCGGGATTCCAGGTGTCATGGCATAGAGGACCGTTATTTCTTCGCGATACTTGCCTGATGGGCGGGTATAACGAGTTAGAGGTAGTAAGGACCCCTGAAGGGTCGCCTGATTGCTACGTGACCCGTATGCAGCCGCCACAGGTCGATTCAATTTGAGCCAAATAACATATTGGACACTCTCAGGCTCCATACAACAACTCTTTGGTTAAATTATGCATAAGAATTGGGTTTCTTATGGCATCTCTCATAGTGGCAGGGGCTCTGTCAGATGATTACGTGGTCGGCTTAATCTATAGATATACGGATGCTGCGATGCATATTAGTGTAGTGCTACTTACCGCATTGAGTGGGTCCGCCCATTGAAAGTTCGTGGAAAGTATCGGCTGAGCAGGTGGCGGTAAATGGGAAACCGATCGATTCTTATTCACCCTGTCTGCTATGCAATTATCGGCCTTTTCCGTTGGTCGAGACTAATGGACAGGAGCTGAAATACAAAACAGCGAGAACGATGGGGAAGGCAAGGCTGTCCATTCCCGTGAAGGAGGTGCTTGTTATTAGGCGCCATAGCCCCTCCCTTGCCACTTATTACGTGGGGTTTTCCGAGCAGTGCATTACCCGTCAACTCTCACATGTAGCGCTTCACACTGCTCTCATCGAACGTTTCCACCAGGTTTCTTCCCAAGTGTCATTCCGTCTAGCGGGTCGTACATGTGTCTCTTCCGACATTGACATTGTCTTTGGATCAAGCACTCCTGCGGCTGTCCAAATAATCGAAACGTTCATCCCCGTAGTCAGTATTCGCAACGAGGCAGAAGCTAGGGCTGCACGCAGCAGCAGGGCACCAAGTTTCCCTCGCATATCTGTCCTTACGAAGGGAATTGAGGCTCGGGCGAGTAAACGCATCGTTCTTTAGGCCAGAATATTATTTAATGGCGTCACAACAAGACCTTCAAGATCTTCTACGAGTTATCGCCTCCCGAAAAGGAGTCTCAATGATGGCCGCCATGGGGAAAGCCAAGGCTCTGCAGGCCGTAGGCCTCCAAAGGTACGTGTTTCGATGTCACTGTACTCTTCTATTGCTTGGTCATTAAACGTTATCATGTTTATCGACAGCATACAACAGATAAGCCACGCTCCCTTTGACGTGGTTGAGCGCGCCTTGGGAGATGCCAAAACGGCCAAATCTCTCATCACAGCTTGCAAGGCACACTCGAAGCAATCAGCTTCTAAACGAGCGGGGGATTTGTTGAGCGCCCCCAGCAGCAAGCGTACTAGTAAGCAGCATATTGGCATTGACTCGGAGGTTGCGGGTCGAAGTGCAGAAGAACAAGAAGATGCGTTGACTCTTCCTGTCATCACGAACGAGGAGGATATTGCAGAGGCATCTGTTTATACAAATCGAGCACCTCTCATGCTGGCCTTTGTGCTCGAACTGCTCCGACACACGATGCCCCTACAGCCTCTGTCAAGCCGTCTTAGTCTAGCCCAGGCTGTCGTTAATGCAAATGCCACGACCAAGGCTGTCAGTATTGGGCTGGCAAAGACTTCTGGCGAAGATGATTCGTGGGGGGATGGGCAACCGAAGGTCAGTATCATGGGACGAAGGATAGCCGTGCTGAAGAGGGGCGACTACAGGTTGGAGGGTGATGAGGCTGATGTCCCAGAGTGCTCTGGTGGCACACTGAGGGCCGCACCTCAGGCGGCATTGGGTCCGTCAGGAGCAACACTGCAGGGTCACGGTAACGCCGCTTCTACACCTTCCCCGTGGTCCACCAGTCGTCAAATCACATTCAAGTCTTCGACGTTTGTTGCTCGAGTTACGAGTGCTGGAGACGATGGGCAGGCATCTGCTCTTATCCGCTCGCTTTTATCCACCGAGCCGCACCTAAAGACAGCAGCGCACAATGCTTGGGGGTATCGAGTGCAGAAGCAGGGACAAGGGAGGAAGTCAAGGGAAATTCACGAAGTGTGTGAGGACGACGGAGAAACTGGTTGCGGCGAGTTCATACTCCGGCTGATGAGAGAAGCCGGCGTCGACGATGTCGTAGTCGTGCTGAGCAGGTGGTTTGGTGGTGAGTTGTTGGGCCCAGATCGCTGGAGACTCATGAGAAACGTGACTACGGAGGCACTTTCTCAAAGACTACGAATTCATCAGAACGAGGTAGAATGTCAGGGTGTGGCTCTCTGGGCACTTGATTTTCAAAAGAAGAACCATGCGCCGGGAGGAAGCGGGAGTGCACTGAACGCAGGCGATTGGAGCCATGCCGTTGTCGGAGCCTCGATATACCGACCGGAGACGGCAAGGGAGTACCTGCTCAAGGCTTTTGACCCCGACTCGTCCGACGACAGCACAAAGGGGAATGGCGGAGAGGGCGGTATGGCAGGAAAGGTTCCGAGGACCAAGGGCAAGAAGCTCAGCAGGTCGGAAGCTGAAGCCGAGAGGCTCCGTCACTTGGGGTTGCTTCTGGGGGCTCTTAGATTACTACTTGAAAGCTGGAGCAGCTTGACGCCTCTTGAGTTGGATCGAAGGGCATTTTCGTGGTACACCGCGATACGGCCAGATGTAGACCCGGGGATAGCAGGGTGGGGGGCGAAGGGATGGTTGAAGCTCAGTGACATTCTCCGGTTGCGTCGGAACTCCGAGGGCAAGGAGGTGACGGTTTCATCTTTACCATGAGGCGTGGAATAGTAGTCGAAGGAGCATCGTAGTCGAGGCGATGGATGCATTGTTGCCAGCGCGCAACCCATGTCAACGAGACTTAGAAGATCGAAAGTGCCGTGTCTACAGGTAGTGATGTATGTGCACACCCATATCCAACTCTACCTAGGTAATTTGCAGGAGGGCAGTTAGGGCAGTTGGGGCAGTACTGACGACGGGGCGCCAATTTAGACAAGCTCATCCATACCATCGGCACAATCTGTCTGATCACACAGCAGCTCATTGGCGCTTCGTGTATGACATCCTGCCCTTTCTACAACCATTCAGCCCTCGGAGAGGTGTCGGAAAATGAAAGGTCTGGCTCGATCAGGCAGGCCTCATGCCCGTGTCAATGCCCAGCCCCACTCCGCCGCAGACCCCTACTTCACTACACTGCAAGCTCAGGGACACAGGCGCTTGTCAAATCGCTGCGGATAATTGAGATCTCCGACTGCCCTTTTACGCTTATTGACCAAGCTCTACGGGTGTGACTCCACGAGGGCAATACACAACAGGCACCAACCAAGGTTGATTGCTTTCGAAAGTCCTTCTTCCCGCGAAGCGACACATACTGAACCAAACTGTGCGAACGCCTACATCTCTTGCCTGCCGCTCTTGAGAGCAAACTGGGCCAATGCTACACGTAGCAACCCGGGCCAAGTCCCCTAGACTGCCCCAAAGCCTGTTCCCAGTTCTGCAAAGACCAGCCTCAACTCGACCGGCAAGACCGACTGCAAAGCCTTCACGATCGTTGGTTCTGCCCACTTGCGCATGCCCCGCCCTTGATACATTGCTCACCATGACACAAAAATTAGTATATCCAAACCATATCTTCCTCGCCACGCGCATCCGGTCTTAATCTCCTCTCCAACTTCTCCGGCCCCGCTCGAAACTGCCGAGACCATCTTCAGGGCTAGAAAGGTCCCCTTGCTCGCCTGTGGTGTCGTGGCTTTGGGCCTAGGCATATATATGAGTCTTTTAGCCTCCTCGCTCTACTCATCGCCCTGTTGTCAATGCCCAGAGCCAACCCTAGATGCTATTCCAACAGGGCGACCCAGTGTGTTCACCAAGGAGTCGGCTCGCAAGTTCGATCAGAGCCTCGATGGCTCCGAGTGGCTGATGGGTGTCACTGCGCTGCGGCAGAAAATGGCCACCGAGGCTTCAGGTCATGTGCTTGAGGTCGCTATAGGCACAGGTCGGAACATGCCCTTTTACGACTGGAGCAACATCCTTCAATCTCAATCAACGTTTCCGCCGTCAATGGGAGCCGAAGCTACAGTGGCTAACAGTGAGGGTAAACGTCTTGATTCCTCGTCGGCGCCGATTCTGTCCTATACCGGAGTGGACATATCCAGCGAGATGCTAGGCGTCGCTATAGAGAAGCTTGTAGAAACTATTCCTCAATTGGTAGGTGTTACACCGAGAGTTATGAAGCAGGCTTTGCCTCCACATAGCGACTGGGGCGTCTTCTCCTATTTGTCGGACAGGTTGAGAATATTTCGGTCCGACATACACGATTTTGTTCCCCCGCCCCCAGGACAAATGTCGACTTTAGCAAAGTATGACTTTGTTTGTTCAACGTTTTCGCTGTGTAGTGTCCGTGATCCCGAACAAATGGTTCGGGATCTGGCCAATATGGTGAAGCCCGGTACTGGTAGGATCATCCTCGTCGAGCATGGGAGAGGATGGTCGGGTTTTGTCAATGGGTTGCTGGACAGGTCAGCCGCGTCCCATTTCAAGAGTAAGTAGGCCCTCTCGAGTCCAGTCACTAGCCCGAGTTAATCCTTCCTTCTCTTTAGAATATGGGTGCTGGTGGAATCGAGACATTGCCAAAATCGTCGAGAGCGCCTCCAAGTCGCTACCCGGGCTTGAAGTCGTCAAAGTCGAGCGTCCGTACTTTACCCAGCTCGGAACAACCCTGTGGGTTGAGTTGAGAGTGTCTCCCACCTCCTAAGCGCTCAACCTTTGCGTCGCAGAGCGATCCGGTTCGGCTTCTGCTCTTCTTCACTCACTACATGGACGGGAATTTGCAAACACTGGTTACCGGCGGCATCTATTGAAGTCTTGGGGACAGGAGAGGTTTGTTTATTTCATTTCAGTCATACCCTAAAATCATATTTTGCTTTTCCCCGGTTCATGAACATCAAATATCGATGTTCCTGTAGACGCCCATCAGATAAACCTGTTTTACAAGTGCTGATACAAAACAAAAGCTCGTCCATTGTTCCTGTCCCGAACCCAGATCAGCTTGGTACTCCAAATAATGATCACATGCCCCCAGGCTTCGATTCTTCATTGCTGTAATCACCCACTCGCAAAATTCAGCATTAGCCTCCAATCGATGAAGAAATCAGGCAGTATTTGCTGAGAGCTCTCAGTATGCAGGCATTATACCTGTGCCAGAGCGGCGGACCGTACAGCTTCTTTAATCATAACTCGGAGATGGCCCTTGACATCGTCTGCAGACACTTGATTTGGCATGGCGAGACGTGGAACAATTCTCAGCTTCACGTTAAACATCACAGCCATTAACAAGAGTCCAGCAAACAGTCAAGCTCGTCGAGTTCAATGTTCTCAGGACTATGATCCCACTCTAGTAGGTTCCCCAGTTTGAACCAACTGTCGCCATCGGTTTCCTTTCTGGTGCTTGAAGGTACTGTTGCCTTGATAGCTGGGCTGGTGATGAACTGATGTATAGAAACAGATCCGTTACTAGTTGTTGCGCCGTGTTTTTCGTCAAACATGCCGTCGTCCCGTACCGATTCATAGGCATTGGTGCACTGCTCCATGTTGCCTGCTGACGAGAGCTCACGGGCCAGCTTGCGCTTTTGAAGAACATCGGCTGTGTGAGTGAACTCACGCTCATCCTTTTCCAAGGGAGGCGAGGCACTCCGGTGACTCCTGGAGTACCGAACATTGTTGGGGAGTGACCCAACAGGTGTGATTGGCCTTGCGAAGTCGTCGTCTGCGTTGTCGAACTCGGGAGAAGACAAATCAACTTCCGGGGATGGGCTCAACTCCCTGCGTCGAGTGTCGATATCGTCCCCATCCTCCGATCCAGACGCGATGCTCGAGAGAGATGGTGAAATAACAGCTCTGTGGACGTAAGTTGACGAATCTGGCAAGGGCTGTCTTGGACAGATCGTCAGGTAAAAGTAGGTCCGGCGTGGGTGTGCTGTCTCAAGCTCCTTGCCCAGTGGGCATGGCGCCTGAGCGTTCCAGCAAGAGCGCTTCAAATATGCAGCGAGACGAGAGGAGATGATAGCGCAAGGGTTAGCGGAGCTGGAATGAGTTAGCAGGTCGATGGGACGAAGGAGGGATGTGGAATAGTATTACTTCTTCACAATAAAAACTTGTTGCGATAGCACGGTGGCCAGTTCCCTCACTAAATGAGGCCGATTACAAGTAATCTGCAATTGCACAATGACGGCTTCCACAATCTCGTCTTGGATTCCGGCAAAGTCTATCTTTGTTGTGGATACGGCGTCGCTGGCGGCGTCTTGCATCTCGACGTTATCTGGCGAGGGGGATGGCGGTGGCGTGTGGTCCAACATGACCTGTTCGTCGGGGAGTTTGTGTGATGCATATCTTTGCCGTGACCCCTCATCTCCATGGGAACGTTTCTGTCTCTTGTTCGGATGCGATACTGTTGTAGATAGAACTGTGATGCGGTTTCCTAGATTCTCGGAAATGCTTCGATTGGAACTGATTGCGGCAGGGCTGCGGGATGGATGGCTGCCTGGAACGTGAATACCCAGGGACGGCAGAGACAACGATTTGCGACGAGTATTGTATGGCATCTTGGCGGCGACTTATGGATTCAAAGTGAGTGATGGGATTAAGGAGTTTTGGTGACAGCGAAAAAAAGTTTGGACCGAAGACAATCAGAAAACAAGGACATCGGCGAAGGCGGTGGGTGAAAAGAGAGGATGGGAGGGAAGGGTTCGCGCGTTAGAGTGTTTAACATAGGGGTCCTCTGTGTTTTGGGTAACGGATGGGCTTTGCGCGCTGGGCAACGATGGAGAATACCGGCCGGGAACATTGATTGTAAGGGAGCACAACTTTTTTTCTCCCACCCCAGTCGGCAAACTACTGGGTATCCACTTCTTTTCCACGGCAACCCCTGGTCATAGACGTAAGGGGTAAGCTAAGGTGGGAAGTTCGGCACATCCCCACCATTGCATGCTGATGCAGGAAAGAGATTTCCTGTTTGCTATACAGAGTAGTTGTTACTGTTAAATGTGGCGGAATTACACGTGAATTAGCTGGCGAATGCACGGTTGCCCTACGGCGAATTGTTAGGGAATAGGCGGTGAATTAGCCCCACTTTTAGGGGTAACTTCACTAATAATATCACTAGGATTAGCTAGGGATTTCCTAGCTAAGAAATAGGGGTTTTTCCCTATTTCTATAGGAATTTACTATAGTTATATAATATATAATAGAATTAATTAAGTAACTATTATAATCCTTACTATTTAATAATTAATAGTCTAATATATATATTTATAATAACTAATATACTTATCTACTTATTAAATACTATTATAATAATTAATAAGAACTATAATAATAAGGTAACTATTTTATAATTATATAGTAATTAGTTTATATAGCTTAATACTATTTAAGTAAAAGTAAAGCGTTATAATCTCTAGAAGTATATTAACCTAAAGGTTATAGTAGTAAACTAATTAATCCTTAAGATATATCTAAAGAAACTAATAAAGCTACTTATAATATAATATCTATATACCTTAACTAAAGATAAGCTTACTACTTACTAAAAGATTACTATAGCTATAGTAATTACTAAGATATCTTAGTAAGTAACTATATAGCTATATATAGTAAAAAGTAAGGCTATTATAGCTATACCTAATAGGCTTATATATAAAACTAAATATATAATAACACTAAATAATCTTAACTTATATAATTTTATATACTTAAATAGCTAAATAAGCTACTATTATAAAGAAGTATATAAGTATACTACTTAGTAAAAAGATATTAAAGATATAGCTAATATAGTTAAATCTACTATATCTATAGATTTTTAAAAATAATATTATAAATCTAATAAATTACTAGCTAAATAGCTTAATAAGCTTAGTATAATAATAGAAATAACTAAAAAAGAGTATATAAAGTATACCTATAATAAGTATAGTAAAGTGTTAGTAAAAGCCTAATAAAAGGCCTTAACTACTAAAAAAGATCTTACTATATAGCTTAATAAATAGAATATAGTCTATAGTAAATTAGTATAAGTTAATTCACCTAAC
The DNA here is from genome assembly GCF_000149035.1 of Colletotrichum graminicola M1.001. Lineage (NCBI taxonomy): Eukaryota > Fungi > Ascomycota > Sordariomycetes > Glomerellales > Glomerellaceae > Colletotrichum > Colletotrichum graminicola. The sequence continues at coordinate 219,604 of NW_007361067.1, forward strand.
TACTAATAGCTATTAATTTAGTTTAATAACCTTATTACTACTTTATAAAGTAGCTTACTTAGCTCCTAGCTAGATTTATATATAGTAATTAGTAAAATAATAAGAAATTAAAATAATCTTAACTAGTAGTCTTTTTATAAGATAGTACTAGAAAAAGTTAAAGCCCTTACTAATAACTTACTATATTATAGCTAAGTAGGCTGTAGTGTATTTAGCTTAAGTAAAAGTAATAATAATAATAACCTAATATATAGTAAAAATATAGTAAAAGAGAATAAATTAACTAATAAGAGATATTACTATTAATAAAGTGTAAGTAAAAAAGTAAAGTGCCTTATATACTTTAATTCTTATTTATTATAACTTTATTACTTGATAAATAAGTTATAAAGGCCTAGTAATTAGTAAGTAAATATATAATATTAGTAATAAGTTAATAAGTATATTATAAGTAATTCTAACCTTACTAAATAAGTATAAAGAATTAAGGCTAAGTTATATTAACTATATAGTAGATACTATATAAAAGTAGCTTTTTATATTACTTTATAAGGCTATAAGCTAGGTAATTTAGCCTTATTTAATTTAGGTACTACTAACTATATATTTAACTATATATTATAGTTTATTATATTAGTAGTAGCCTTTAATAGTAACTATATCTAGGCTAGTACTACTTAAGTTATAATTAAAGGATATAGTACTATAAAGATTATTTTAAAAGGCGCTAATAGCTTACTAACTAAGCTTTATATATATAATATAATATATTATAGCGTATTTACTATATTACTTATTTTTTTTATAAAGCTATACTAATAAGGTATATAGTAAGATATAAGCCTAGGTAATAATTACTTAAGGCGTATAGACTATAGCCTTATAGGCTATATTAAGAAATAAGATAACTAATAAGTGCTTAAATATTATAAGTAATATAGCTATAGTAAAAAAAGTAAAAGCGCTTTTACTATATATTTTACTAATAATTGCCTACTAACCTTATAGGTAAGAAATAAATATATAACACTAATATAGTAATAACTACTTTATAGTAATATAATAATATAGTATAAGCGTCTTAGCTACCTAGGTGCTAAGGCTTTATAAAGGATTATAAATACTACTTATAAAGTATATTTAATCTAAGTTAATACTATAATATTATAAGACTATAATTTATATAGTCTTAGTAAAATAAGGAGATAGATTTACTACTAGCCTTATAAACTAATTATAAATATAGCGCTAGGTTATTACCTAGCGCTAGACTTTTATAATCCTAAATAAGGCTATATAGAATACTATTTAGTAATAATAATATTAGATTAAGTAACTAGCCTTTTATAGGATTTTTACTTATATAGCTACTACTAAGATACTATTAAATTAATAATAAGGGGCTTTTTTATAATACTAAAAAATAAAT